>NC_069127.1:50472779-50567779 GCF_026914265.1 Mya arenaria
CATTTGAAATGATATTTCGATTTATTAAGTTGTAGAAATTGTAAATCTTATTTCTCAACGGACATACACTTGTTATTAATTTGCTGGGAAATTTCCTTCGACACTTCCGTTCAAACTCTGTTTTACTAAAAAAGTATTTTAAATAAGCGTAGTAAAAACAACATTCAAGAAAAGGTCATGAGAAAAATGCCAGTTAAAGCAGCTTATCAAAAATACCGAAATTCAACATTCGTTCTAAATTATTCATTTAATATATAAAAATTTTGCGAATGGACTAAAATATAATGCTATAAGGCAATATGCATGTAATTTCTTTATTTAAAGTAAAGATATAAGAAAAAAAATATTTATTTAAAAACGGATACGTTCGAACCTTGGGTGAGAGCAGTGCTTAATGTTAATTATATCTTTTTTAACCCAATGAAAAAAAGTCTTCCGAGGTTAAACCATGCTTCAAACTAAGTGGCTCTTACTGTCTAGCGGTATAGATTGTTATTTGCATTGCTGTTTTATGAAAACGCCATCCAGACTAAATCTTGTTATGTAGAAGAATTAAATGCTTTCCTGACTTAAGCTGTTGCATTACAGTGTAAAACAGAATTTCACATTTTGATAAAGCAACAAACACAAGCTCAATATTAGTTTTTACAAAAAGCATGCGTGATGTTTGCCACTTTTTTGACCAATGGGACAACGAACGTGGGTCCGAGTGGTTGTATTGAAAATCAAGAACATATATTTTTTATGAAGCACATTTGAAAGTTCATAACAATCTTAAATTTTAGAGCAAATCACTCCATTTTAAAGTCTAGAGTACATTGATTTATTTATTTTATAAATACTGTGCTTCATTGCAGGTGCAAACGGATACATTGGTAGATGGTCCAAGTGGTCCTCGTGCACCAAGTTGTCAACTGAGACGGAATGTATCCAGACACGCAGGCGATCTTGTTCTCCTCAAAGGAAAAACCCTTGCGGATGTCGTGATGTCAAACTAAGGGATCAACGAACTGTAACTTATAAAGGTATTATGATAGAAATGAACACTCAGTTGTTATTAAACAGTGTATTGACATTCGTTTCCTACGTTATTTTCTTACACAAATGGCTAATTTGAAGTACGCATGAAAAAAACAAAGCAATCATTGTTTCCGTTCCAGATCGAAAACTCGGACCATTTGGTACGCTGCTTGGCCGGTAGCTTGACAAACATCGTTGTCAGCAATGCACGTGCCTTTGCCCTTGATATTTCAATCTGGACGGAAAACACATTATTAATGTGTATAATGAATACGGGCTCGTTAACATTTAATAAATAAAAAATTCAATTTGCAACAGATCGAAAAGGATAATTTCGAAAAGAAAATATTAAAAGACAAACGATATATTATTTTTACATAATGGTGCCTTTTCAAAGTCGTAACATTTAAACTTGCAATAGCGCTTCTTTTGCGTAAAATCGTCTTTAATAATGCCTTTTGTGACTTATAAAATCTGCATAAACACGTAATATCGCCTTTTCAAACTCCTTATAAAGCCCCTTTCGCGTAATAGTGCCTTTCTTTTCACATTTGTTCTACCAAATTTACCAACAAAATGCCTCTTTGCATTATTATGCATTATGAAAGTTCGTTATATCGAGTTTAAAATATACTTGCTCGTCAAGTACCGCATAAGAAATTGAACATCGTTCCGCACATTTACTCAATACTAAGTGTTTGATAACAATCGATGAACAGCTATCCATTTATTTATGGGTTACATCATTTTTGAAGGGCTTGATACAAACAAAGAGACATATACATAAGAAGCAGTCGACTTGCATTCTTTTCAGTTTGTTTTGATATGGTTTTCATTGTTTTCCAAATTTTTCAGAAACAACGACCCTAGAACCAACGACTCAACAGCCAACTACTCTAAACTCAACTACTCAACAGCCAACTACTCTAAACTCAACTACTCAACAGCCAACTACTCTAAACTCAACTACTCAACAGCCAACGACACTAGTACAAACGACACTAAACCAAACGCTTATATAATCAACGATTCCACAAGCGTAAATTGTATACACATTTAACAATAAACTATTGCAAATACTCTTTCTTGAAATTATTTTTGTTTCATGAAAATTGCTTAAATGAAATAACAAGAGCTCTTTTTACTGCTAATAAATAAATACATATGTAAAGACCAGCTATCAAACGAACACAGCTTTTAAGCCAGATTTTTAATGTTCCATTCAGGAAAACAGGAGCATGGCACACGGATGCAATCACTCCTTTGATGCTGTTTGATAAGTTAATCAAGAGCCACAATTCGTCAGTTATTGAAGTCATAGTTTTGGGTTTACAAATATATGTCACTGGTAGCATACATTCTCAATTATAGGAAAATACCTTTAAACCAGTTGTTGAACAGTTGATGAGGTTTAGCAAAAGTAACCATTTTTTCCTGATGATTAAAGAGAAAACAACTTAATTCGGAGTCATGAGCCTTGCAACATGTGTATCCGCAAAGGTTTGTGAGTTTAAACCAATGTTGACGTTTGTAAAACAGCGATAAGATTTAAGGCCATGTATCCTTATTGCATTTTCCAAATTCCTGCTATATGGCCTTACCGAAAACCCATGTTTGACAATTGTATTTACACAAGGTTACATCAAAATTGAATTCATTGAAAATTTGGGGTGAAGTTGGTTTTTGCTCCCATTATGTAATATTGATATGTCCATATGGTTTAGACTTTTTGCAAGGCACTCAAGTAAGAATGTCAACAAAAGTAGCAAACTTACTGAAATGGTCAAGTTAAAATGAACTTGGAAAGGTCAAAGGCAAGGTAGGAAAAAATGTATTTTTAGACCCCAAAACATGCTTAAAATGGGGTTTGTTATTACATTACTGTATTAGATGAGTTATACATGCTTGGAAAGCTAATGCCTCTGCTTTAAGGTATGAATTTCATCACCATCAACTTGAACAATCAATTTTCACCTTTGGGACAAAATGGCGAATATAACTCTCATTTCTTTTAATCGTTACAGAAATTAGAAAACTAGCAAAATATTAGTTTCTGCAGTATGTAGTTAGTGAATACTTGAACATTCATTTTGATATAGATTCTTCGAGGGTGCACACTTAAGAAATAAAGGAAAACATTCTAGAAGAAAGAAGCCTGACGCAACAGTGGTCTACTGGTTGGCCACACAGTTTTTAACTAATGATCATTGAATACTTACCGTTATCATGGGGCCCATTACCTAACAAGACTCTCCGCCTTGAGCCGATTGATAAACCAGTGGCGTCACTACATAAACGTTCACCACTGTCCACCAAATGGATCCTTCGGATTCATAAATGCATCATCTTATATGGTATGACAATTGACAGTATTTATCGGTTCTACCGACATCAATGATAAGTGTTGAGCACCACGTTAGCACCGGCTAATCTTGAAGCATTCGGTGATGATTTTGCCAAGAACGGTTTAATTGAGTTGTGGTTAACAAAAAATAAAGACAACTATAATTAATACAAGATTCGAATACGTGATTTGCTAGGTGAAAAGTAAGATACGTTAAACATTTGGTTAAAGCAAGTTGAAGACATGCCATTTTTTGAGCATGCCATTTTTTGAGCACCAAACCTTTAATGACACGTAGCGTAGTTTATTTGTTCCACCTGCCCAAAGGCAAATTAAAGTCCGGCAATACAGAGGGCAATTACAACTCAGAGGCGTTGCCTTCGTCGTTACTCTGGTGACAACGGATCGGGAAATCACTTATCCAAATAGGACTCTTATCGTTTAGGGAAGATGCGCAAAAAACGTGAACAGAGCATTTTGAAGCAAAATTCAAAATGTAGAATAAATAAAGGTTTTATAAGGAGCTCAGCCACACACGCAGTGTCTCATCAATGAAGGTAATTTTATCCGGGCTAAAGTAATTATTAAAAAAACGTCATAACCAAACATAGCTTTACTACTCCTGAAGTTGAAGGAGAATCCCCACTAACCGTCTTAAACCATTTTTGTTTCGATATAGCGTATGGTGACGCACATCTAAAGTTGCAACCCGAAATTGTAATCCCTTTGACGTCAAACCCTGGAGCCGCACTTGTTAGACATCACTTAAACGAAGTGAAAACTTCAATTCGTATCAGAGCGAATCGAAATGTGTATGCTGTGACCATTTATGGCTTCGTTTAACTTTCTACTCATTATCATTGATTTGAGCCTGCAGTCTCAAGTACCCGGTGCCTTAGCTTTGGCTTCGCCTGACATTCATAACTTTTGTATGGTCTAAATTAATGTGTTTTATTTAGGAAATCAATAAGACACATTCTACAAAAGTATCAAAGTATGGATAGATCTATTTGTAGTTAAACCAACTGGCATTTATTTTCTTAAACTATGCAAAGATAAAAAAGAGCAAATGATGATGTCTTTTTAAAGAAAACCCATTAATTGTAAAACTGTTAAATTCTAACGGATCAAGTAAGTTGTGCTTAGATTTTAACTAATACGAATGGTCATTAAACGTTTTGATTTCTGCTTAATGAGTGAGACATGATGTTTTTAAAGCACCCCTTGATAACAAATGTCCCCGTAAATGGTTATATTTAACAAAGGATAGACGATAGCATTCCGAAGCTGAGTTCACGAACAAGTGATGCACGTACCGAGACGGAATTGGTTGATTCTGTAATTACTGGAATGTCGTCTTCAAATAGTTTGATTACTTCGAATTCTTAAGTCTCATTTTCGTTACATGTATCTTAAGGATACTAATTGAAATGTTGTCAACTACAGGTAGCCATTTACATACTCAGTGTAAACTGCACTTTGACCTGAAGAGTCCCAGTCGTCACCGATCACCGAACATGACGTCAGTGATTATAACGTTGATCTCACTCGACGCAACATTTTTAAAAAAACAACCGTCTTCTCAAATGATGTAATTCTTTCATCTCTCAAAGACAGCGTGTTTAAAATGTTATCTTGGCTATAATTCAATAATCTTGCGGGATTCCTTTGTCGGTTGCTAGATACGATTCATCTAGGAAGCTGAGATATGTTCTAGATTTGACTGCTTTAAACGCTTTTGTTGAGAAAGACAATGTTTAGTTTAAAGCTTTTAAAAAAATTAATATTTAATTCAAGGTAGTTAGTTGTCGTTACAGGTGCTTAATACCATTTTGCAATTGAAAGTACTTATCATACCTATTTTGAATTCCCATAACTTTTTAATGGAACACTTTTTAAGAAATGCGACCTTTAGTTAAATATTGGAGCAGGGTAGTAGGGTGCTTTTAAAGATAATATTAGCTGCATAGATGCCAATTTTGAATCGAGTGTGAGTGATTCAAAGTTTGTGTTCGGTAATTTTGAGAACGTATGTTTGCTGTTTCTAGCTCAAAAAATCTATTATGACCTTCACGTCCATTTTCACCGTTACTGTCTGAGAGGTTACCTTCACACCTTGCATTTGTGATGTTCTATTTCTTAAGAAGCCATCGAAATTTATACATGCCACTATAAAGGCAAAATATTCGGTTCTGAAAAGTTAACCCGGTAGAGTGATGATAGTTGGATTTCATTGTTCAAAGTAAAATTCTTAAATAAATTTGTTATGTATTTTTATTTTGTAACATCTTAAAATGTATTAGACTGTATATATTTTTTGGAAATATATATATAAATTATGTTGTGGCTGTTCTCAGATCCAGAAATATTCTCAGGTGTAGTTGATTGATTACTTACGTAGGCAGGAAAGATCGACTTCTGAGGACGATTCTCTGGCGTTCAATACTTTTAGTAAGTGCTGTGACAAATTTGAAATGGTTTTGTGTTTGTTATATCTTTTGCATATTGTTTATCGCTCTAGTGAAAGTTTTCATATAAAGATATTAAATTGTTGTGTAAATCCCATTGTTATGTGTGTGTGTGTGTGTGTGTGTGTGTGTGTGTTTGTAATTGCGTGGAAGTATTGATGTGGTGCCATGAATATTTGACGATTATGAATAGGAAGTAATTGTTTAACTCACGATGCTGGTGAGAAATATGTATTCACGTTCCTTAAGTAAATTACGTGCTAAATATAACTGATATTTGTAACTGCAACACAAATATATTCTTTGACAGTAAATGGAACGCAGGTCATCATTAAACTTTATTTCAAACTAAAAACCTTTTAATAATATAAATCATGCTGTTAAAATACTGTTCATAATAAGATTTATAATGCTGATACCTAAAGACAACAGAGTTGAACTATAAAAAATATTAGAAGAATAACACTCTTATAATTGATACAAGTTATTATTAAAACAATTTTCTCATATACGTGCTACATGATGCTGAAAAAAATAAGTGAATAATTCTATTACTACCACCAATAAAAATTAAAAAAAAAACCCACACACAATCAAAAACAAAAACATTTCTCATGAATCTAAATGGCTGAAAAAGCACAGACTAAAGAAAAATACAATTCAAAATAATCTGCAACATCCGCCGCAATTTGTTTTGATTGGTAAATAATATGCAAATAAAAAACAACAGGGAAATGATAAAACGATACAATAAATCGTCAAGTAGTTCTTGAGTTCTTTTTCGGAAAATATGGTTAAAAACAACAATGAAAAAACAATACAGTACGTCTTCCTTTTAGTCGAGGCCGAGACAAAATAAAGCTAGGTAAATAGACAATGTCAACGCCTTTAAGAGCAAGTTATGGCGATGCTTTATTTTGTATTTCTAACCCTAGGAGGTTACTCGAACAACGATACAAATATATTTTAATGTATTTTTTTTTCTATCTTAGGATGTAGAATCACTTGTCTGTAAGTGTCAGTAAGGCATGTACGTTGTTCATCAACAGTCTCTGTACGTCCCATTGCGCTGATAATCTGAAGGAGCAAACACTACCCCTGAAATTATAGTTATCAATGAAAATTAAAGCTCGCCGACATTAAACCTTGTGCTTAAATATTTGGCTACTGGGTTTGTCCCTTAATATCCCATTTTTTTATTGATCGGAAGAAGCGAAGAATACAACTGATATAATTGGTTATTATTAAACTCCTTCTTAATTAAGATATTTCAATATAAGTCTGTTATCCAACAAAACGGCAAACACTTGATGTCACTTTTTTAAAGTTATGTTTTCCCTCGTAGTAGGCGATTTACAGTGCAATTGATTACCATCTTTATTCAGTGCTGGTTTCTTCGAATAGTTTTCGCTTAATTTCCTCCAGTATTACTCCCTGTTTGTCCATTTCTATTTTCATTGTCTTCATTGCTTTCTTGAGCGTTTTCTGTTTATGTATCATCTTGTTCTGGTTTATTTCAACTTGATTCTCATACTGAAACAAAAAATAATCTTAGTCAAATCATTTAGATTGAACAACGTTTTTTTTCAGAATTTTAGAATATCTGAAACTCTTGTATTAACCGGACAATTTGTTTTCTATACAAAAATGTTAGTCGAAGAACCGAACGATTTCGATGTTGATGTTTTCTTTGCATACCTTCTTGCTTCATCATCTTTCGCGTCCGTAAAACTTTATTTAAACATTTAAGATACCGAGAACCAACAAGCCATAGAGCTTTAAATCGATTGTATTAATTTTAACAATCAAACCAAATAAAAACGATATTAAAGTGTGTCTTTGTCTTTTGTTTTATTACAGATAAGCATTCCCATCATTTAACCCAGTCTTATTTCTTTACTTTTAAAAACATATAATCGAATACAAACATATGCAAGTTTTTTGTTACCTTTTCTGCATTTTTGGAAAGAGCGTTTTTCATTTCTTCTAAGCTATCAAACGAGTCTACGTAAACATCAATGTACCATCCTGGTGGCCAGATAAATTTACCACAATAACGCATCTTTGAAACACTCAGTAAAAGCCTTTCGACGTCAAGAACAAGTTTCACCTAAATTGGAGCACAATATAGTCAACTGTATGAATAAATACGAATAAAAGAAGATAGCACTGACACATTAAATACAATCTTTTTAAGATATATGAGTAAAGATAAGCTATGTTATGTCAGAAAACTTAACATCATTCTGCTTTGAATATGTAGTGAAGTTGTAAAATGAAATCAGATTTGGAACTCTTAATGTGCCTTCATTTGTATCCCTTTGAGTTTTGCATGGTCTTGTACAGCTTTGATGTCATCAATTGCAAGACCAATCATCAAGTTCATTAAAACAATGGTCATCACAATCAGGAATATACAGAAAAATGCATATGTGATCCAGTAATGGACCACGTCGTCATGAAAGACACCGTTAAAATCCAGTTCGCCGATCATCATTACGGATGTGCGAAGAATAGCGTTTGGCGCCGTTGAAAATGGCGTCTGAAATTGCAATAAATAAGGTTTACCAAAAGACAAGTAATATCTGATTTAGACTGTTTGGTACTGAGCGTTGATTTTTTTTTTAAAGAAGAACTGAAATGATATTTGACATTTAATTATTGCTATCATGTCACAGCATACAAACATCATTAAAAGACGTTGCATCTATTTCACTCATAGGAAAGCCACGCACATTTCACTGTCGTACTTATTTTATAAAATCAAGGGGCTTACTGGTTTTGAAGTAAGCAAAAGAAACCAAGCCCAAATCCAACAATGAAAAGCAGGAAGATGATGAAGAACTTCACTAAGGTCCGCAGTATCTTGTTGAGCATAACAACATAAATTCCGATATCTGGCCATTTTTGCAGATACATGACAATTCCAAACCAAGAAAGAACAATGGAAATTGCGCCAAGATTCCATTGAAAAGCCTTAAATCGGTTCAAAATGAAATGTTATCCAATAGTTATTGGTAATATAAGGTTAACAGATTTGTCAGAACCGGCTATTCCTCTGTTACAACTTATGCTACGAGGACCGGCGAGTTATAACTGGCCTCTACCTTCGTATTTTGCATACTATCGGGAAGTACTCATGGGAGTTTTTAAGATTGTTTTCGACACTGCGTGAGTTTTTTTTATCGGAATCGAATAAGATGCAAAATAAACCGGATTTTCAATATCAAAATCAATCATTATGCTGCGTCAACATCATAGTGTTTGTAAAAATTCAAATAAACTATTACCTCGCAATATACATTCTTTCTGATATAAAGTTATTGACAGACATGCAGAAGATCCAGCGACTAAAGCTTCTAAAGTTGAACGGTTCCGCAGTAGATCGAACTATGTCGTGCACAACACCTAAACTTGAACACATCCGTAGATGATCGAACCATATCGTAAAAAAACTAATATATTGAAGACACACGCAGTACGTCAAATCCATAAAAAAATCTTATCTTGAAAATACCCGCAGAAGATCGAAGCATTCCGTATGAATACTCTTAATTTTCGTGTCTGTTGCAACCTTGCCGAATTAGAATCGAAAGAGTTATATGCGCGTATATTCTTAGAAGACCCAAACAAACATTTTGTCCAATCTGTTACAATACATACTGTGGGTATTCTCGGTATCACCAGACGAGTTGTATGTTTTATCTTTTTTGTATTTATTTATGTTAATAGGAAAGTTTAGACAATTTGGCGGTGGTGGTAACCAATGCGCATGTAGTCCACATACAACACAAACTACATAAACACAGTCCTGTCTATTTAATGTAAGGTAGAGTTAATTGGTCTGCGTAACTTTGTCATTCTCAAAAACTTTACTAAGAAAATACTCTGAAAACGTACGTATCTGTAGTTGGTGAAGAATTGGCATCCGTTAAAATCGATCACAAATAAGAAACTGGTTACGAAGATAATGATTTCCATGATGTTGACGAAATTGAAATAGTGCAAACGTCGCATAATTAGTTGTATAAGCTGCAAAATAATGAATATATATATCGTCTCAAGTTTTTTACCAAATAGATATTACTTAAGGGAATAAAACATCAACCTATATTTGTCAAATATAGTATCTTCATAAATATAGAGAACAAAAAATAAGGAAAATAACAACAAGAGAAACTTTTAATTGCCAAACTTTAAAATTAGCTTAAAAAAAACTAAACAAAAAATAGTACATTGGAAATCAAGTATTCATGTAATGCAATGTATTGATTCACGGAATATATGCAACATGTATATAAATATAGGTAATTAATAGAAGTTTGTTATCATGCCATTAATTCCGCAAATCTTAACATGTATTAAGCAAATACATTCTTTTTTTCACCAAAGAAGGGTTAAACTTAACTATTATTCAGTGATTTTATTTAACAATTTATAAAGAAGTAATTCAGTCAAATCATAGTTATTTGGAATTTAAAAGAAGTTTCATCGATTTTACGATAAAATTAGTATGTTAATGTTAATATCATCTTTCGGGCATTTCCAAAATGTAGGTTTTCGTTGCATAATCAAATGCATTTTTTAATTTCCTCAATCAAAAATTAGCTTTACTTCAAATATACCTGATCGTCAGGAACTAATTATTTACATGCTAAGATCAAGATGTTTTTTTGTTTTCATTTTGCTTTCTTCAAGTTACAAAAGTGGTTAAAATTCAAATAAATAATAAAAAGGGAACTCAAGCTATTATTATTTTATTTTAAGATTAGATTTAGTATTGATTTAGAACCATCAATAAAATAACATACACTATGATACGATAAAAAACTTTACGTATTTAAATGAACTGAGCAAAGTATCATCTGAGCCGCATCGCACGATTTCGGACATAAGTTTACCAATGAAACAATCACTATATAATAATAAAAAATGGCGATTTATGACAAATGCTTCAATGTTGGTACCATAAAAACCATGTTGTTTGTTCCCTACTTATGGCGATTGCAATAATAATGTCTGTTTCAAACAGCCCGATTGTACTAAATTAAATAATCAGTTAAAAGTTTTCTTTATTTATGTTACAATATTTGAACGCATTTCATACGTGCTATTTCAATAATGCACTTCTGATATGACATCATGCGTTTTACCTCGAATTTAGTGTACAAAACAGGTAATGCATGGTTTTGCTAGTAATGACGTATCTTACGCAATTTTAGAATTTTTCCATGAAATTCAACTGAAACAAAAACAAAAAGTCGTGCGTCGCCCCTCCTCAAAGTTTTCTTTATTTCGAAGAGAAGAAACCCAACGATATTTTTATTTGCGTGTATAAAAGTGCCTATAAAGAACCCTCAAATCCAACAACGAACCCTTTGAAGACGTTGAGACTTGTGAGAACGTACAGAAACGTTTTGACCACGTGTAATGAAACTGGCCTTCTGTATCCAGTCTCATAATAGTCGCCACAGGTTGTTTGGTTTCTACAAATAAGACCATACACATTTTTTCATGTCTCTTGTATGGTGTCTTTGAGGTTTTCAATGCTTGAGCCGTTAATACAGGGTTTTGGTTAAGGTTAATGAATTGGCTCGCCCGTCTTTACATGATGTTATTAACGAATGTAATGTAGAAAGCATAGACATATTTTGCTAACATCAAATTCGCAAATATTGGCACCAAATTGATAGCATATGTGATATACGCCCGTTGATCTAAGGACCGCTACATTATCAGAAGTTGAGATAATTATTTATATCGATGCCTATGTTAGTGCATCATCAGTGAAAAACTAGTCGCCTCAACCGGGAACCAGACAGCTAATTTGTTAAGGCGATTGTTCTGTGTTTATGTTAAAGTAAGTGTCTCCTCATTTGACTATATACGAGATGAGAGATATTGATATAATTAATTATTTAAAAAATACATGTGAATTCACAACATTTTAAACTTTCGTAAAGAACATACATTGCGAATGGGGGTGGTGTCATAACAACGTATGCCGTCAAGAACGCTAAGTAAACCGCATAAATGACAAAGAAGACGTAGTAAAAAGTCCTCGCGAATCTGCTCCATTTATGCTGACGCAGGCCCTTCACAACTGGATGGACGAGTAAATTCAACTGTCCAGCTTCAGACTGGAAAGAAGTTATACAAAATAATGCATAATGCATATTTGTATCTGTTCGGTAAAACTACACAATAATAAACATTTATATATAACTATATTATTATATTACATTTCGAATTCAATAGATATATTTTTGAATACATAACAAATTAAAGCCAATTATAAAGTAATACTTCAAATCAAGTAATATTTCTGGTTTCTAGTTATATATATATATATATATGTAGTGTGTTGTTTGTGGAGTTTTGTGATGTTGTTGCATGTTGTTGCATGTTTTGTGAATGTTTTTGTTTTGTTATTGACGTTCACCCTGGGCCATTGCACGTGGTTTATGTTAAAACTGTCGACTTCTGGACTTGTTTCTGTAGTTTTTCATATAAATTTCTATATAAAAAGACCCTAGATAAATGTTTAAAAAATGTTTGAACTATAATAGGAGTAAATAATAAGCTTGTAGAACTATTTCTCAACATGATGGTTAAAGGTAATATTTGGACCTTCATAGAATCACGACCCCGCAGTCATTATTCTTTAGAAAATGTTGCCCTCGGTCATAATATATCGACTCTATAGTCATAATATTAAGACTCATCTACACAAGATATAATGAACCATTATGAAATACTTCGAGCCCCTAAAAAAAGCGACTCCCCGGTATCAATTCACTTTGTGTAGAGAGGTCGTAATATTATGACCAGGACTTTTTTGCTGTAAAACTGTAAACAAATGTATCATGGACCATCGTTATGCACTCTCCCATCTACATAGCACAGATTGATATTAAACATCAATAACAGTTTGAAGAATCCACAGACTAATCGTCTCCATAATATTTTTCGTAACGATATAAAACACATTTTTTTTTCTCCAAAAAATACACTTCTTTCACATTAAAAACGTGAACAGATCTTACGCGTAAGTGATGTTTAATGTTCAAAGTTATTTCAATTGAATCTTGCAATCACCTCTTCAATGCGTTGCATCATTGATATCAGTCTCGACACTCACTATACCTTTCCCCCATTTTCCCAGCTCTTCCAGTGCTTTTTTCAGAACAGTGCAAATATGTACACAGCAAGAAGTCGGCAGTGACGACATGGATTACCAAATACGTCAATTTCAAACATATTTATATTTCAATGTATACACATCAAGTGTGTCTCTTCTCATATTAAAGTGTAATAATTATAGTCCAGGTGCGTAGTAAAATGTAGGCCTTGTATCCCCGGCCAAAAATGACAAAATTTAAATGGCCAATAAATGAAATAAATATTGGTAGCTACTTTAACACATTCAACAACTCATAAAGTTTTATTCACGTTTATTTTTTTAAAGATTTTTTTTAAATTTAGTATAATGTAAACTTAACGAAGCGAACGCTTTATTTTTATTGCTTAGAAGTGGTTCAACACGTATGCTATTCGCATGTAGTCTAGCGTATAGGGTACACAACAAAAGTTGCAAGCGTTTACGAAATCAAACAGCCGCGCTTGTTTTGATAAATGAGTGGAAAAGATATCGGCCCAAGTTATCCTGACCCCAGAGAAATTGTAGTCTGGGGTTCGAAATCAAAGCTTTTTTTAATCCTCATGGACTGGTGTAGGATGTTCGTTTCCATGAAGTAGTGGAATATATTCAATATCATGGCACATTCCTCCCTAATCTTTATCGCATGATGAGTGTTTGTATCGTATTTATAACATAAAACCGTTAGTATTAATTTTGTTATTGCTAATTTCATAGCCATTTAACAAAAGGTGTGATTGGTGTATTTTAGGCTATGATTTAAACATGGATTTGGTGTAAGTTGTTCGCGAAGCACCAGGCACCAGTCACTGTACGACACATCCGTCGACATGGCAGCAAAGTTTGAGTTAAACGTTTCAATTATTATTTACACGACAATAAATATTTTACTTTATAGAAAGATATTTAATTTAACGGATAACGTACAACATTCACCATGATCGCGAATACTAGTATATACATGCTTTTGTACTTCAAATTTTGTAAAACATATTTGCCGTTTACACACGATCTGTTTTGCGTTATGTAGTCATCTTAATATTAGAATCACATTCAGTTGATATTATTGTTCTCATATATATACGGAATGAACCATCGGTACCTCGACAGCCCGATGTCAAAAGCATCGTGCCAACAACGACATCCGGGCACCCGAGGATTACTGGAGGATGCAAGTATATTACGGTTTTCTGGACCATCTGCTTGCATAATTGAAAGATCTTGTGATAAGCATTGGCCACACGTTTTTAGGGCAACGGGTCATACCGTCACAGTTGCACCACTTAACAGACAAGTGTTGACTGTTTGTTTGAGTTATTTGAGAACAACATGACATGCCAAGTTGCATGGAAATGTTCCTCGGTGAGAGAAGGCGCTGGAAGACCCGATGGCTTGCACGTAATATAGATCAGGTTCCGTCAACGCTACTGGAGACGCTTGACCAGAATTTGACCGCATATCAATGTGTACAGCTTTCACTGTATACGTTAGAAACTATTCCCGCTATATCCGCAACATGGGAGAGATCACCCAGGAGTCCCGCGCATCAAAATATATCTTATAAACACAATGTCTCCAGAAAGGCTTTCTAGCCTGGGACTCATGCACATCCACCGCGATCTAGACATGGAGGTCGACACGGTTGCAGAAAGCCTTGTTGCCAAGAAATCCCGGAAGTGAGAGTTTATTTGAACTATGTGCAGGGTGTATTACTTGATTTTATTATAATCATTGTATATATAATTAAATGTGTGTATTGTGCATATAAAATAGATGTAGTTGTGTCTTTTGTTTCTCTCTGTAAATCTGTAATCCGATTTTGATTTCTGACACCACACACTCACTTCGATCATTCCTGGTCATTCCGAAAGGTTGGGAATTCTCCCTTTCTCACCAGTGTTTACATTCCCGAATTAAACAATTTATTTTCAACATAAACAAAACCCTAAGACCCACCAGATTTCAATCTTGTTATTCAATTATAGACTTTATAACTGCATCTAGTACTGTAAGAATGGATATCTGGATAAAAAGGTTTATATTGAGTTGCCTTATATTTATTATTATATTTGGACAAATACAATTTTTATAATGCACTGTTACGCCGCATAATAGCATCGCGGCATAAACGAAATCGACCACGTTTATGCGGTGATTTTCAACGCATAAAGAGGACTTTCTTATATGGCAAAAAGGCACACTTTCGCTGCATAAAAACAATTAAAATACATACTAGTACAATAGTGGTTTCATCAAGATCTGACATAGATTTTTGTATCCACTTAACCATGCTATGAACTAGACCTTTTGAGACTTAAATTCTAACACAGATTTAGTAAGATCGGTTTAAATGTGAACCAAACCAATTGATCTTCCTGCGAAAACGTTTGAAATGATGTTTGGCCCGACGGATAAAAATATTTTTCAAACTTAACTTGTTCCAATGTCCATTACAATTAGTCACTAGTTATGCACATGTGATTTGTTACCACTGCATCCACCCCGGGAAATATCGGGGCCTTTGAATCAATCCCTGGTAAAGCCCCCGATATCCCCCAAACACACGCCGGGATGGAGTGGGGGCAGTGGTTACAATTCAGTAGAATAAGCAAAGTTGTGTAAAACGTCAATGGTTGCTAAAGGGCAATGTGTGCCACAAATAACAATAAAACATTTTTTACTGACTAGGTGAAGGACCATTACACTGTCATTAACATATGTATGTATAATTGAAAACTCGTGTGCACAACGTCACATGCCAGTGAACATGTGTGTAAAGTTTGGTGACTCTATGTGTGGTAGGTAAGAAGCTATGTGAGCAATAAAATTATCTGAAAAGAATATCTTAATTTTGACTGAATCAATAGCCATAATTAGTTCGTTACTGGATCAATAGAAATACAAATGATTAAAGCAGTTACACAACTTCATACACCAATGAATAAATGTAAGTGACTCTCTCTGGAGACTCATATGTCACAAGATTTCGGGACGGACGGACATTATCATCAACGTCATCACCATCGTTTTGTTGAAATATTAGAACCCTATGTTTGAGCTTTATAATAAATGGTTAAGTTAATCCTTTTTATGTTGCAAAAAGGCACAGTTGCACCCCATATAAGTATTTCTGCGTTATGCGTTGAGCGTCGCCGCATAAACGAGGTCGCCCTGTTTATGCGTTGAAAATCACCGCATAAAAGAAAAAAACGCTGTTATGCGGCGAAGCTGCTATGCGGCGTTACAATGCACAATGGTACCTGCCCAACTTTTTTTCAAAAGGAAACCCATGCAAAGTGTCTTCAAATGTTTTTGTTATCTTCGTTCTTGCTTTAAGCAAACAAGATCAATTCATTCTGCCCAACTTGCAATTTACAAATTAAAGTCACGGTCAGTCCATAGAACCAAAATTAACAGGCATTCATCGAAGCGCTAATTGATAAGAAATTTAGAAAGAAATTTATTTGCATAACTACTATTTACAGAAATATAGCCAAGTATATTCTTCATTAATAATATATGATTTGATGCTTTTGCTAGACTAATGCTGGTCGAAAGTTGCTAGAAATACTTCATACGTAATGCAGAATTACATATATTTTTAATTTACGGCTTCTAATGTAAACCTAGGGTTAGGTACAGTTTTGGCCAAACTGAAGTGAAAGGATACTGCCAATATGCCAGCTACGTACAAACTGTTTATCTGCTTTACGTATTCTACTACAGATTTGCTGAATCATGTACATACAATACAAATTGGATACTTGTTTGTATCAGTGTAAGATCGCAATATAATCCACCGAATGAGCACCAGGAGTTCGACCATAGTGATGTCAAACAGCTACGTATATTTGAAAATGTTTGCAGTTTATTTTTATTGTAGGGTTTGGCTAGCTTTAATTCTTTTTATCAACAAACGCTAACATGCTGTAAAAGACCTTACCATCATCATCATAGGATGTTGAACTTTGAATTTATCAGAATCCTTTTCATAAGCCTCGGGTGAATCCTTTTTCTCCTTAATATCTGAACACAAAAAGTAATGTGATCAGTACAATGGTAGTATCAAGAATACAAGATACATTCACAAAGGTAATATATATTATATTAACTGTATTGCAGTTCTCATATAATTAAAAACACACACTCAAATACGCATGTTATAACTTATAAATGCATATCATATTTTATACAATGGAAACTTGTTTCGACGGTGTTGTCTTATCAGTCCCCTGGACCTTTTGCATGCTGTCGTATCTGACCACCCCTTTGTTAGCTAACAGATAATTCATTTAAGCGATATTATTGAGTTTGTCATTATTTACCTTAGACTAAAGTTTCCACGGTAAGGCATTTGATAGTTAGTGGATATTATCAAAGCGTTTTAACAGAAAAAATAAATATAAATACTAAAGAGTTGAATTTTGAATCTCTATAAAACTATAAACAACTAATAAATTTGGCATACGTACAGCTGTACTGTGTCTTTGTTGCCTTCATATCTGTGAGAAAACATTATATAAATCGTTTATATGGTGCATTGTATATCGATAAAGGATCATATAAAACACCAGACTTTGAAAATGATATGCTTAATCGAACGGAATAGCATTCAAATGAAACATAATATTTGATCTCCGTATTTAAAGACGCACAATAAAGGTTGATGAACAAAAAGTTTTTTTAATTTTAAAGCATTACCATGTTTAACTCATTTGCACTAAACAAAAAAGGATACGATTTGTGAGCAGAAAAAAAGTACTATTGATATTTTGGCGCTTTTAAACTGGAGAAATTATGATCATTTAGTGATTAAGGAAAAACAACATCTATAAATGCTAATCTGTACACCTAGTATATGTTGTTGTTTTTTATTACTAAAGTTAAATAAGTTAAACGTGCTAATTCATTAAGATATATGTATCGACCAATATTGTGCTCCTTTTAGGGCAAAAATTAGCTTAAAATGGAGACTTAAAACAAAGATACTTTATTTCCTTTTCTTCAACTTTTTAAATGACAAAAAGGGCAGTATATGCCGCTTAGTGCTTAGCTGCTGCGCCGGTTAAGATAAAAGGATTGTCGGAGTCAAAACATAGACTCTAAATCAAAATGTCGTAAAAGATCAAAGGCGGGGCCCTGTAAGCGGCGAAGACTGTTATCTTTGTTTACAGTATTCATTCAAATCAAAATATTGCATTCCGACGTAGCATTTATGACGCAATTAAACACGTTGTTAACACACACTGAATCTTATATTGTTGTAAAAGAACACCGAATTAACACCTTAAGTCCTACCCCGAGTTCGAAAACGTTGATCCTTCCATTCTTTTATGTAATATAGATCGTCAATAAACTCGAAGTTGAATCGAGCCAAGTAGTTTGTACATTTTCCTTTCCCAACATGTGTGTCAGATGGTTTCTTTGCTAGATCTGTTTCTTCTCCATCTGTGGTGATTTCCTTCGCGGATGGAAACATACATCTATCCAGAACTGCCTTCGCACAATCTGTTTAAATGAAATCGTGGCACGTTTTAAGGTAAAAAACTTTCATTTATATAACCATTGGAATAACTTTTATAAAGAGGATAGAATCTTAAAGAATTCAAAACATGAGCTTACCTGGCATATACAGAACAAGTTTTCTAAACGGCGTACATTCCATGCCGTCGTCGTCATTTGTGTAATTTCTTAGAGCTGTCTCCCACTGGTTTGATTCAATAATTGTCATTGCAACAGACCTACAAAAACATATTTGAAAAGCACTGATTCAGTTTGTGATTGATACTTTAAAATTTAAAAAACACAATTGAATAGAAGAACACCTGTTATTTTTTTTATTTAAAATGCAATTGGCATTTGCAATGAAATTGATATTGGGCTTATCACTGTAGTTTTAAATATTTCATTAAAATTGTAATTGGAAATGACACCAAAGTAAAGCATTGGCCACTATATAAAAGCTTTAACACGAACTTTAGTATACTGATAATGACTGCAGTACTTCTTTGCCGATGACGTTTTCCCTTCAGAATAGAATGTCATAGAAAAATGGGTATAAAACTTAATATGATCCCGAGACATCATCGCAGGACGCCAGATAAATAAAATCAAACACCAAATAATTATTGTTGAGAACAATTTTTGTTCGTTACTTAAACGATTTGGTCTAGTCATATACTCATATGAAAACGTTATATGATCACAAATGACCCTTATTGGATATTTTGGTACGATATGTTATAATTATATCATATTTGTTTAGACTCACGTATGCCGTTCAAGTATAGCGATTTCTAAGCAATTGCGTTTCTTTTCGTCCAATGCAGACACGTTGGCATTTTTGTTTATCATGTATTCCACAACATCAGCATGTCCGTTTTGGCTGGCTACCATCAAAGGTGTAAGCTGTAAAAAGCAAAAAAAGAATATTTATCTATAATTCCTAGTGTCAACATATCGTTATTGTTAGCTAAGATGAGAAACAATAAATCCAATATCAAAACTAGAGGAAAGCTTCAACAACCTCATGTTTTAATAATTCATTTAGGACTGTCACGTTATCTTACAACTCGCTTTAAAATGTATTTATCTTTGGTTATGTGTATGTCAAATGGCAAACCTAGTGGCTTATCTGTTATTCATAATTGCAATTTGCTACTAAGCACCATAAAAAACATGTTCAATCGTTGTAAGGTTTGAAGATTAAGCTTTTAACGAAAGTCTAAACCGAGCTTTCATATTCCTTAGTTTGTTAATCGGAAACATTGCACATACCAGGCCCATTTTAAACATTTTCAAAACAAGAATTTAGCCCATATTTGGTAAAAAATAAAATAAGATAAAATTGCCATGGTTAACATGTCGAATTAGCGATTCTGCTTGGGTTAATAAAGAATGTTCTTATCGGGAAGGGGTAAACAAGGTTATACCTTAAACATACGGGAGCATCAGAAAAAATGACTGCACACACACTTTCAATTAAACCATGTTTGCATAATAGAAAAAGCACAGCATAATTTATAAACCAAACTTATAACAATTGATATAGAATTGATGGATCGGACGAAATATTGAATTGTAAAGATAAGACACATTCGCATGCAATTGGAAAGTAGTGGAATGACGAAGTGGGTCCAAAAGAATGATAACAGCCAATTGCAAACTGTTCTTACCTTGCTTTTGTTCGTCATTTCAATTGAAGCGTCTCGAGAAAGCATGTGCTCAACGCATTTCAGATGTCCAGAGGCGGCCGCAAGCCAAAGCGGGGTACACCCGTCATTATTCTTGCAACTTTGAATAAAACGTTTTTGTACTTAATAATATTCTATTCGCTATAAAGTGAATCGGCTAATGCATTCAATAACAAACTGAGTGTAAATTAAACTGCCCAAAGAACATATATTTCATCCGTTTAACTTACGTATCCAATAGTCAATGTTTTCTGATTACTTTGCTTACTTGACAATGTTTTCTTTATCCTCCCGCAGTTGGACATCGAGCGGTCGATCGTGTCCATCTTTTGCCATTAAATGAAACACAGTGTCACCATTCCCGTCTTTCTTGTGTAGAAACTCACCGTTTTGTAACGCCATTTTTTCTATAATGCTGTAATTAAAGCTTAGTCTTATGAACAGAATTTTCCTTAAGTGCATTGTGATGCTCTCATCTCGCAAACAAAACAAGGCTGCTAGGAGGCGTGGACAGGGTTACCGAATTAATTACTATCATCAAAATAGACTGATTGAAGACTCACTTTGAAAGTATTTATACATTTCTAACTACAGCTAAAGCTAGAATAAACTACAGTTCAATTCTCAAAACAGAGCTTTTTTGCTGATATGTATAAACAAACGAATCCTGAACAACTGTTCACTTGGTTCGGTAATGTTGAGTTTTTGTTGGCCCGAAAGCGTGCTGTGACACAGAAAGAAGTTTAATGAAATTCTCATTGGTTCAAAATAAATTTCATTCATCAAACACCATGGTGTTAAGTTTTAACTAAAGCGAATTAACACCTCCTCAAAATGGGATCTAAATGAATTCGATTCAAATGTTTATATAGATTACTGATAACAAATGAACTTGCCTTGTAAATCCTTGTTCACTTGCGATATGCAGTGGAGTTTTCATTTCGGAGTCTAAGAGAAAAGGGTTCGCACCATATTTAAGTAGTATCTGCCAAAAAAGTACATATGATATTTAGGATCAACATATGCTTCGAGCAAAAAAGGATTGAGTTGTAAGTCTATACGTTCCAAACATAAAGTTTTAACAAAATAACAACTACATATTTTTATTCTTACTTCAAAAACGTTCACGTGTCCAAATCGACTGGCTGTGTGCAGGGGAGTCGTTCTGTTTTTTTCGTTATCCGGTGCGTTAATTAACTTCTGAATTTTGTTAATAGAAGACATTTGGCCAGATTTTTCCCTTGGTAAGCTATCATTGGACATTTGGCCAGTTCTTTCCCTTGGTAAGGTTTCACTTGACATTTGGTCAGTTCTTTCCATTGGTAAGGTATCATTGGACATTTGGCCAGTTCTTTTCTTTGCGGTATCCTTGGATGTTTTATCTAATAAAGTCTGAAAACATAACATAGAAAGATTTTCTGAAGAGTTTAATCAAATTACAGTATTCATAAACATGTTGTAGTCAATGATTCGTATTCAATCAATTATCTTTATGCGCCGGCATTTTTTTTATATAATACGAACATTTAAAGATTGAAACACAGGGAATACGTTACATATATTAACAAATAAGGACACTTTGAATTATGTGGTTCAGAAACCAAACTACTTGGCTTTATGTAAGGTATTTTTGTACAAAACCCTAGAACCACAGATGTATTCATCTTAAAAAAATACCAGTTAAAATATGTAAATTTACATTACCTGAAGAACTTTTAATCTGTTTCTTTTGGCACCAATATGTAATACATTCCTTCCGTCTCCAAGCTTTACACACGGATCAATGTCACCTAAGTTCATTAGGTACTCTACAATTTCATCGAAACCTTTAGCGACTGCGCGCATAAATGGAGTAAATCCATCTGCATCCGGTGTATCCTGTGCACACTTTCTAGAAAGGTGGAAAAATAGCAGACTAAATGTTGTTGTTTTTTAATTGTTTTATTTCAAACGTTAACTGCATCATATCTTTGAAAGGTTTTTGCCTAAGGGTACTCTGCATTATATTCCTTCATCTGCAGAAAAAGTTAGGATTTCTCATCATATAAGTTATTTTCATTTTATTATTAGTTGTTGTATTCTTAAGTTTCCTCAAGTTAATGCATACTTTGATAAGATTTACCATTTACGTTGTTTACTTTATTCGGGATAGATGAGATAGGAGTGAGGTTGTGCACACACACTAGACTTAAACCCAAGTCAATTTACATTTTACAGACTGTTCCGTGGTGGTACCTAACAATCCTTGATAAACAACTTTTGTTTTGTATATTATTTATATATATGTAGTGTACTGTTTGTGGAGTTTTGTGTTGTTGTTCCATGTATCTGGTTTGTGGTTGTTTGTTTTTGTGATCTTTGTCATTGGCGTTGACCCTGTACAATTGAACGTTATTATGTTTTAACTTCCGACTGCTGGGCTTGTTTCTGTATTTTTCATAAAATATTAAACAGGAACTAAAAAGTAGCAAAGCAAATCACCATCAACATCTGAAAATGTATAGAATACTATATTGGATCAGTCAGTAAAATTATATGGTTTTCAAAAGATAACGCAGCCAAATTGATTGGCCCAAACTCGAGAATGTCCACTTATGTAGTGCAAAACATTTCGCTCATTTGAAACGCTAAATATTTGAAATTTAATCTCTTAATCATAATTTAATAAAAATAGTTCGGATTTTTTCAAGAATTAACATCATGCCGGTTGCCATTTACCTATTCAATTGACCAAAAAGGGAATATATAATTCTTCAAAAATAGCACATTTATAATCCAGATGCTTGCAAAGACCACCTCCGAAAAGGGACAAGGAGGAGTCAAGCTCCTATTTGCGTCAAGATAATAAATAAGTTGCTTTGAGAATGCTTCCTTTACCTAATATGTCGGGCTTATTTTTAGAGTACTTGTACCATTGATTTATACACTATGTTCTTGAACTAAACAGTTACAATATTAACATTAACATACCCAGCCCTTAGCTCTTTTGCGCAATCTAACTTGTTGTTTTCACATGCTAAATGAAATGCTGTTTTCTTGTTACTTGTAACTTTGTTAACCAATTCTTTTGGGCCACACTGAAGAAGCTTTGCAACAGCATATTTTTTCCCATACAAAGCAGCATAGTGAAGTGCGGTCATTCCATCTTTATTCTGGTGATCTATTTTGCACTCTGAAAGAAAGAAAGCGTATATCTGCTAAAGAAAAGTACGCTCGGCTTTTAACTGAACCTTACCATATTATCTAATTATTATCAACATTTCGTTTGTACATGCGATCAAAATAATATGTTTAGATGGGTTTACATATCGGTCAATTTCCCTTGATAGAATTAAATAGCAGGGCTAAGACAAAAAAAAAACAGATTCTGCGTCAAGAACAATTAACAATTAGCAAAATTTGAATGATAATGCTTAAACATATTTTTAAACAGTACAATTATAAATAGAAGTTCACTACTTTGGCCGATCAGAAGATCTATCAGCTTTTCATTCCCATATTTTGATGCTAGCATGAGCGGCGTGTTTCCATCTTTGTCTTCACAATCCACGTTAATTTTCTACAAACGAGGATCATTAATCAATATATAAAACAACAACATTATATTATAGCATAAACTAATCAATCATGTATTATAACATGAGCGTATATTTCATCATTTTGTACAGAAAATAGAATTCAGTTCGGGCTCTTCTGTTTTCTGTGGAACTTTAAAAACATACACTATTATATAACAATGGGCCGATTGTTCAGAACTTTGTGAAAGTTAACAACGTTGTTAACGTAACCATTGTTATCTTTAAAAGGTGAACTATTTTATGATGTGCTGATATTCACAAGTAAAGCACGCATAGCTGAATCAGTTATCTCAATATATCTTAATATTACAACAGATTACATGTGTGTTCATGAAACTGTCTGAGTATTAAAGATTTGAAAGTTAACAATTATCAAGTTAACAACGTTGTTAACTTTTACAATATTCTGAACAATTGGCCCATTATTATATATTAAAACTAACCCGCTTTTACATGTAAAGCGTACAAGATCAGTTTAGTTTGTATTGTTGTTCTTAAAAAATATAATAGATAGGAATACCAACACGTTATGTATCTGAGTATTACGAAGCCAATTAAAAAAATCAGAGAGAAGGATAAAATTATGCAACGTTTGTACTAAGCAATCTTAACAAATTACTTTCAAACCGTATTGTTGTTTTTTTCTCTTCATGCATGCAGATGGCATAACCCTTTTTCAATTTCAAATGTATTATAAAATGAACAGTTCCATCGAACCTTACAGTTTTTTTAAACAAGTGTTTCACTTCAGTTGATGCGCATATATAACGCGTAAAAATTCCATGATTCGAAAGAACCCTACATTTATTATGTCAGCTTCATTTACCTTTTCAATCAAAAGTTGGCATATCTCCAATGGTCCACGAAGGGCACATTGGTGAAGCGCATTAAAACCATCTCTGTCCCTATCATTCAGGTTTGCCCCGCGAGTTAGCAGCTCTTCTACGGTAGAAACTTGCTGCTTGAAATTGAAACAGTAAAATAATTATATCATGCATTAATTTTCTTCGTATGGATCTTTAAATAATGCATGTGTTCGTTTTGATTCTTATGAAATTAGTACAAGGGGAGCACACACACAGATATACTTTATAAACAAATACCCTAATGATGGTTCCTTAATACATATCTAACACTTGCATCTAAAACAATGGTTGGCGATACATTTGTCAATATATGTATAATATGTCAAAAGTTATTTCAGAAGACTTGGAATTTAATGAAGATTAGCTCTGTTTCACTTAATATTTTATCAATGAAAATAGTATCGCATAAGTTTCTCCAATTAAATCTTAGGTTATGTTTCAATGACATAAATCGAAAAATATCTCTGATAGGTATCTGTATCCATGGTTATGATCCGACATGTTACCGATTTCATCGTGGCTATTAAAAAAATGGGCTTCCGTATCACCGTAGCGTACACTTTTCGTTTGACGTTTTTGACTGCTTTTATCATATTGCTTGTGTATAAATGTATTTGTAAACGAAAACATTTTTGCATGATCGAACCTATACGAAGTTTTCGAAAGAAATTTATAGCCGACTATTTGTCGTAAAACTGTAGTACGCATTCCCTACACGAAATGTATAAAACGGATTAAATTCAATAACATGCATTAATTTTTCTTTTTGTTCAAATGCATGTCAAAAACCAATGTGTATGTTTGCAACGAGCATACATTTTATTGCTGTAAATTAATACTTAACGGGGTTAATTAAAGTGTGCGGTAAGGAAGCACGGCGGGTCGGATTTAAATAACATCCATTCACCTTACAAGTACGACATGTTACTGTAATCCAGGTGAAGGCCCAAGTTGTGTGGGTTAAGTGTACATGTGCGACATTTTATTGCATTTACAATAAAGAATCGACATTTTCCTATATTCCAGCAAGTATAGATGAGACTTTTACTGTATAACATGATTACCTTGATTCTTCTTGATTTCATTGAAGTCCGAAATTGAAGATGTTCTTCAAGTGTGTAAATCAGTGAAGTATTTGAAACTTACAAATATCAAATCATATTAAAACTACGTTTGATAGTATTCATAAGTTCATATTTTGACACATCAAACAACAGATCTAAATGCATATTTTAACAGGTTGCCTTGATTGTAATTTAATCTCGTAATCAATCGTAGATTTAACTTACAAGATGTTGTTGTTCACTATTTGACGTAGGTCCGTTCCTACAAGCATACATTAGCGGAGTTAAATGGCTTTCCGATTTCTTGCTGACGTCTGTAATTTAATAACATTCATGACAGGATGCGGCTTGTTACATATTTCCAGTATAATATTCAAATACACAATATTTACCGGTAATGTAAACCGCGCAACATTATGACGACTCAGGATCAGCGTTAAAACATTTCATATAATCAAAACGTTGGCAAAAAACCCATCTGTAACCTAGTATAAGTTCGTACCTGCATTATTTTCCAACAAAAATTGGACGGCTACAAGGTGATGTCCCCTTGCTGCATAATGTAGAGCCGTCATCCCGTCTTTGTCTTTGACGTCCACGTCAACTTTATCGGAATCCGCATCGTCTTCGTTTTTTGTTTTCAATACGTTCTCTATCCCTGCAACATCACCTCTCTTTGCGCACTAAAATTATAATTCAATTTAAACGTACACTGAGCAATGAAACTTATTTTAAACTATAAGGCAAAAGTGTACTTGTTGACGATACAGATGTTTCAATTGTGTTCGTGGGTATTCCGCTCCAAAGCTTTACTAGGGCTATAAAGTTTTAATAGTTTCATGGCAAGAAGAAATATCAGCTGGTAAAGAGTGTATAGAGAAGCTGCGAAACAGTGCGTGTATGTGCGATTGTACGAAAAGTTTAGGTTAAAAGCCGTTTGCGAAATTTCACTGAAAGCTTGTACTTGTTAGCCTGTTGAAACACAATTACAAGTAGAGGCATTCTCGGGTTTGGCAATTTAATTTGTTAATAATATTGAAAAAACCCCACAACAATTGACATCTTGAAATCTTGATTGGCAACTAGCTGATTATCAAAACTGTCTGTATAGACGGTCGCTTTGTTCTGATCAGAGTGTGTTCAATTCATCTTAAACAAAAACATGTTGAATTAATCCGCCGCAATATTTGATTAAGAAACCCAATATGTCCCCAATACCTCAATCGATAAAGTCACTGAATACCAAGTTAAAATCATGCTGCCTAAACAAATCAATTATACTATTAATACTCATTTCTAACATTCTGACCATTAAATGTTTTTCAAAAGTGTTACCTGGTATTTGAGTACAGCAAACATGTAGCTCGTACTCCTGGCTTAGATTAAGTGAAGTTGAATACGTAAAATATGCACATTCACTAATAATCAATCTTGCCATGGCAATAATGTTGTACCTCAAATAACAGGTCCTGGTTACTGATTTTCTGCTGGTCTCCATTTGTGCCCATGTTCGAGTCCGATTCATCGCCATTTAAACGATTTGGTGAAAAACGGCCATCTTTTGAACTCCCGGATGATTTTGACGGAGAATCACGACTTTCCGAATTATCAGAACTCTTTTGCAAAAGATCCGAGCGTTGGAAATTCGATGTTTGCTTTGGGGGAAATGAATCCACAGTTTTGAAACTAGAAGATTGCTTTTGCAGTGAAAATCGACGATTGAAAGGACCATTCGTTGCTTCTGGTTTAGGATGTATCCTAGGAGAGCGTATTCGTGGGCCATGTTTTGTTTGTTCAGCCTTGTATGTGTGTCGAATACAAAAGAAATAAGTTAACATGATATGTCATTTATTGACACCTGTAATTAATATTTTGTATTTATGGCTGTAAGAGCTAATACAATAAGGATCCTACATGATTTAGTTTTATGTTGATATGCTGGTTACTGATAATCAATGCATTTGAAAAGTCACAGTCATGATCACACGAAATGATCAAAAATGGATTACATGGATTAAAGGAGTTTAAAACATTCTGTCGTGCGTTTTTGCTCTCTCTATTATCGTGTTCGCTTTTAAAAGAAAAGAAAAAAAGGAAGCTTGCATCATAATTATGCTTAAATGCTTCATATTTATATAGTTCAACCGCTGCCAACACCATAAATCTTCCACTGTATCCTCAATAATACAATTGAAACTTCATGCCAATTAATGGGTTTCTATGTATCGCGCAAAACCCTCTGTTGTTCCGAGCACTGCTTTTAAAAGCTACCGCTTTCCGAAAATTGGGGTTGAGGTTTCAGCCTAAATGTTGGAATACATGCATTGGCACATCAGAGCAAAAAATAAAAACCTAAATAGTAGAGCTTCAAGTGTAACGTTATATTTTCATTCATGTTTTAGCAGAAAGCATTATTTTGAAAATACCAATAGTTGTTAAAAGCAGTGTTGCGGCTGTAACATGAAGCCAAAAACAAACTCCTACAAAGAAAGTAATAAGAAAACGCCAACCATGCTCGTTGAAGCTTGCTGATTGTCGTCTATTTCTGTATCTTCAATGTCTTCCATTGACAACACCGTGTCAATTTTCGGTATACTCTAGATAGCTATCCTCTATTCATAAATACACAAAAGAAGTGATCTGTCTTAACCATCCATTACAAAGCACTCGTAAATCGCAAAGAGATAATGAATTGTTTTTGGCATTTCTTTAAGTCACAAATACGAACAATGTGATATCGTTATGCAACTTATGTATCGACTATGATTAATTTGAATAGGTGCAATTTGATTATTGGTTTAATGAGTATTCGTGGAAGAATATAACCGTTTTCTGAAAATGGTAATTGCAAAAATAAAATGTATGCTTGTAATAACAGCGTTTAAACAATTCTACCCGGCCGAGTTTACGAAAGAGCATGCAATACCTGTAATTATAAGGCGAACGACCTTCAGTGTGTTTGCAAACCGATGAAATTACAAAATATATGCAATTAAAAAGCAAATTCAAATAAATATTATGATAGATTTATCGCTGTTCACAGTTCTTAAAAAGTTGCAAGGATAGAGAAGAATATAATCATAACTTGTAGAAGTAG
Organism: Mya arenaria; assembly: GCF_026914265.1. Lineage (NCBI taxonomy): Eukaryota > Metazoa > Mollusca > Bivalvia > Myida > Myidae > Mya > Mya arenaria. Next base: position 50,501,569 of record NC_069127.1, read on the forward strand.
TAATGGTTGTGATTATGGTGGTGGTGGCGGTGGTGCGGTTGTGTTGTTTTTGTTGGTGTTGTTGTTGTTGTTGTTGTTGCTTGCTGTTGCTGCTGCTGCTGTTTTTATTAAAATAAATATTAACTTATTCATAAAACAGGCAGACAATTCCATTAACTGAACGAAAATCTTCGCCAATATATGATGATAACGAAAAACACTTACTTCATGCCATGCATGTACATTATGTCATTGAATAGAGTCCCTCACGCTGTCTCTATGGAAAGACACTTCAATTGTATTCAACTATTTTGTATCAAAGTTATTGGTCAAACGAGTAGTTAAACGAAGTTTTTGTCCTTGATTTACTCTTAAAAACTAGTTATGCAACAGCTTTAACAAGCTAACTTTAGATCTATAGTCGATTAACATCGATAAAGGATATTATTCATGATCCGGGGAATGAAGAAAACTAATTTGACAGTTTGAATGCCCAAGAGCCTGAAGAAAGTATCAACGAATGTTATTTCATAAATTATTTGATGTTTGCATTTTTAATGGGCCTATGAAAATGAAAGTTTTTATTTCAAATTGTATTGTTTATTTTTTTTTTACGCAGATCGATTTTGACGAATGTTTCAGTCGGTCTATTTTCCACCAAGACTTACATGTTCAACTAGTGTCAGTAGTAAAAGGTAGCTTATACTTGGTGTTTTGTCATTTTCTTCTGGGTCAATGACAATCTTTTTTTTTTGTTCAAAATGTTCTGTTTGTTATTTTAACTTTGATCAGTTCTGACGAATGCACTAACTAACACAAAATAGTATGCTCTATTTTGGTGGATCGTTGATGCATTACTCTCAACTTTAGAGGTGAAATATATATATGTCTTATATTTATGAGATAGAAGTGCCCCTCTATATGTTACACATGCATGTTTATTTAATACGTCAATAACTAGTAGAGTGCGATTAAGACCCTTATATATGTTAACAAGAAGTTACTACCAGTATTGCAGGCTACTTTGGAGTCGTTATATTGTGTGACACTACCGCTTGGTGAGAAACTGTTGGTGAGTAAATTATAGAGCACATTTATATGATCAATCTTAATCGAAAACAACTGAAAGTAAAGAAGACACGTTTTAAAATCAATTTCCTTATACATGTATACTCAAACTCCAGTAGGACTGAAATTTACCTTATAATAAACAAAATAACACATTGCCGGGTATTATACATATACCGTAGATATATAGCATCCATTTCATTCTTCAAAGCATAATAAACATTCATTTCAACAATTAAAAAATCCAATATATGGACATGAAACCATGTTTGTTCGTAAAAAAATACGGTTGTTGTCGCCTACAAGTCCCAAGGCTGGATGAAATACGCGGCTTGCGTGCACAAAACCCTCACGCAATAAATACGCCACCTATTGGCGAATGAAGAACCATGGGAAATTAATTTTCGTCTGATTAACTAATTTAAACGCCGACAATTACATTCATCAGACATAAAGTGTTGCTTTCATTTGTACACTACGAGAAGTGAATATGGAAGCGTGTATCGTATACACTGATAAATTGATGATCAGGTGTAATGTCGGCTTGATGAGAGAGAAAAACGACATGTTGATGGGCTGCAAAACACAACTCGTCCTGGAAAGTGTTAGTGTTATATTCACTTGTCGTTGAAGTGTGTGTACATTGTACAAGTTTGAAATTATATGTACGATAGCACGAGAAACGTGATTTATGCGAGTGTCAGCAAACCTATAGTGCATGTTAAAAAGGTAAACAAGGACGCTGATCATAACTAACAACTAATAACCTAAATATAATTGAAGTCATTCAACAATGGTGCGATATGTTGTACAGAACATTTTTTCGGCGTCGTCAAATATAACAAGTTTGGTCATATGTATTATGAATTGATGTTTTCGACGAATGCAGTTCCATTTTAGCTCCTCCACATTTTTCGCAGTCTTCATCAATAAACAGTACTAATTTGGTTGTGTAGATCTGAAAATTTCTTATTTCACATGCTCTTTATAAATATTAAAAGGACTCCCAATGCGAGATACTCTTTGACCTTGATAAATGCTCGTACCAACCACAATTGTTTTCCAGAACTTAAATTATCGAGGTAATCTGCCATTTGTTGGTTCTTGAATGTGTTCAAGACCTTGCCAGAAATTCTAGAAAAGTGATGTCAACTTCTGTTCCTCCCATGGACAACCTCTATGTTGTACAATTTCGTTGAGTGTCTTTTTTCAATGTTTTTCATGGATTTTTTTATCGTTTCTTCCTCCTGAAATGGATACAAGAGCAGTTTCTTGTTGGCATGAAAAAAAATACCGATATGGCCGGTGTCAGGTGGCGTTGACCGTGTTGCAACTAACATCGTCGTCAATTGAAAGTTTCAGTTCAACCTACACTAAGTCTTAAAGTTCTGTTATTGCTTTTGAAGGTTACTCGTTTCTCATTTTCGGAAGTTAAAATAGTGTTATAAATCAAACATTCATAACCTCTAATCTTTGAAACAATATGTTGTGTTCCAGCAACTATTAGCCTTGCCCCTTTTGAACGAAGACTAACTTTTGTCTCTATTCATTGGCACTAAATAAAGGCTGCCGCAGAGTAAAAGATGATAACCATATTTTTGAAACCATGCACTCTGCACATCGTCTCAGTATGGTGAACATTTGTGGCGAGTTCTTTTAAATCCTTCAAGCGGTTAAATATATGGAACGGACACGATTTGTGAAAGACAGAAAGACAGACAGACATACAAGCAGAAATACAGACGACATTGGCACCGGCACATTTGTGAAAAATGATTCAAATATCAGTGGTCATGAGATGAAAGAGGATGATCGCAATTTCATTGAAACAAACAATTTTTACTTATACGAAACCATATGCTAAAACTAACTCAAATTATAAAAAAAAATTAAGCTGACTGTTCAGCAGAAGTATGTTAAAGTTAAACACTGTTAACGACGTCATCGTTGTTAACTTTCAAATCGTTACTGCCTATCGGACTATTCTTATAAGTGAGAAGCTCAATCGTTAAGAAATATAAATTTCTACGTTTGAGTAAATCGAATTCAAAGAAAATTATGTTCTCTAGTTTATTTATATTAATACACATGTTACTATATATAGTAATATTTAAACGTTGTCAGAATAGTCATTATCGGCGCAGCGGGATCATAAACATCAAAATTGATAATAGCCCAGTGGCAACCGGGACTATTATCAGTCACGTGACCGATAATGGCCCTGCGATCGTCCGCACGTGCAATGTGACGCAATTTCACGTTGCTGAAGATGGCTGCCAGAGTAGGCATGGGTGAACGTACGCTCGAAAATTTAGCCAACAGGCTACTTCAACTGGATTCTGCCATCGAAAGAAATGATCATTACACTGAGGCACAAGCCCAGCAATTCATCGAAGCAAAGAAAAACAAGGCTACGGTAACAAAAACAAGGAGTGACATGAAAAAGGTGAACGACTGGCTGAAGGAAGACGGTGAGACCCGCCAGGTCAAAGACATTCCGCCAAAGTAGCTAGATATTCTTCTGTTCAGATTCCTGCTCAGTGTCAAGAAGACCAAGCTTTCGGCAGAGGCGAATGACCCCGCTGCAACCAACTTCGAGCCATCTGCCCTGCGTGGCATCTTGTTAAGTGTAAAGAGACACCTGTCCGAGAACAGTAGGCGTTTTCCTATTTTTTATTCTTATTTAAAACAACTAAAGATAATATATAAACACCTTAATAATTTTATGCACAGACTTTGATTATTTTAATCATGATCAACTCGTTTTGCAGAGTACGAAGCCGATCCCTTCACTTCCTCAGATTCAACAACTCTACGAGAAGGAACTTCTTGGAGCCGGTAAGTTTGACAGTTTATTGATGGTTTACATATCAATAAGCAACAAAGACAAGGGAGACAACTAAAATATAACGAGAAATCGGTATTCAAAAAAGCCCACCTTTATATTTCGTATTGCGTAGTTATAATGAATAATGGGTAATGGTTAATGTATAACGCAATTCATGGATTTCATGTCTGTTATTTTATATTTCTTTAACCTAATATATATTTTATAAACATTTATTACTATAATTAAGGTAGAAAAAAATATATATGCATTTAGAGTGAGTTTACAGTACAGTACATTGTTAAACAGTAGAGTACATTATACAACATAAAAATCATGCACATTTTAACTGTGTAATTGTTTCATATTGTATAAATTTCGATTTAAAAACATCCTCTCCGATTTCCCAAAATACCATTTGGCTACAAACAACATGCACCTGCACCCTACTTGGTTGCGAGGAAGACAGGAGCACTTGACCATGTTGTGGGGGAACTTGGAATCAAGCCAGACCTCCGATGGTGTGAGTTACTTGGTCTTCAAGGAGAGAGCGACAAAAACAAGAAACGGAGTTGCTGGTGACCACAGGCAATATGTACCTAAGCTCTTTGAACAGCCAGGTAACCAAGTAAAATAGCATGTTATAAAAAGGTTATTTTTTCTATTGTTAACAGATGATGTTCATTTATTGCAGTGAATTAGCAGAACTTTTAAAACTAAAATCCATTTAAAATAAGAATTCAAATGATGATTTTGTAAAATATGATTTAATATGTGATTGAGTACTTTAAATATGTTTTAAAATTATTTGCAGGGGACCCAAACTGTCCTGTAAGGTTGTATCAGCTTTACAAGGAAAAGAGACAACCTCAGATGTACGCCTCAGAATCAAGTATTTATATGGCCCTGAATCCAAATTTTGGAAAGGGAACATAATCAAATGATCTCTGGTTCATCAACCAGAAACTGGGAAAAAATAAATTGGGACAACTGGCCAAAACCATGAGAGAGCAGGCTTGATTTCAGGCTAGGCATATTAACATGCATTACAAATTTGCTGGATGCTGGTTGTTTCCCCACTGAGGTGGCACAGCTGACTGGTCACAAAAATCTGGTGTCTCTAAATCATTACCATACAAACAATATAGAAAAGCCGCACAACATGTCCAAATATTCTTCACATGTGTAAGAGAAAGGAATCAGTGACAAATCCAGAACCAGAACCAGTTACTAGCATGGAGGAATTTGATGATGATGACAATCAGGAACTTGTAGCAGCATCCCAGGAAATTGAGCAAGCGCTATCCACCATCCAAACATATGAAGAGATTCCTGTAAGAAAACCAACACATGATGAAGCTGAACAAGTTTTAGACCTTCCAATTAAACAAAGCCCAGGTGGAACACTGACCCTGCAAAAAAATATGAAGGACACTCAGTCACTGTTTAATTGCTGCACTTTTAATGGGCCTATCAACATTAATTTGAGAAATTAGGAACCATACAGTACGCATGCGTAACTGGTACTGTCTCCTTAAGTTGTAGGCACTGGAATAATGGAACTAAGTGATTCTGACTGTGCATACATGTACATGTGGGCTTTTATTCAATTCATCCGCTGTTTTTATTTCACATGTTTCCGTGTTGAAAAATTCTCTTTTATCTTCACTTCCTGTGAATTAAATGTGTGCTAGATGCATTTTGTTGCAATTCGCTTTTCCAGTCCCATTGTATTACCAAGAATCCTATAAAGTAGTTTCGAACAGCATTGGCATTGAGCAACAATTTATTCCATTTCTTAAAAGCTGTGGACACAGTTTCTCGAAATATCTAAATTAATTCTGTAATATTTATTTTTTAAGTTCTTTTGTATATTTTCTGACTTACTGTAGTTTTAATTTCAAGAAATGAAGTGTGTAGTTACGCTTAACAAGTTTCGAGAAATATTGCCCGTGTTCTCGAGACGAAGCAAAGTTCTTGGGCAAAAAGACTAAACAGTACTGAACAATGACAAATGTACATAAGTGTACTGTACATGCATTGAATTTTGCATTCAAACATGCAACTAAACATACCTCTCTTTTCCGTAACAGTAGTAAGATTATGTGAATAAAGCTCACCTTAGTTGTTAAAAAAAGTATACAATGCCACAACCAAAGTGGCTAGATCTTGTAGTCTAGAGTTCCTGGTTTCAACAGTTGAAGTGCAAGAATTTCACAAGATTCAAAGTTCGAAATCTGGATAAAATGTCCATTCAACTGTACACTTCATTAACTATTTAAATCTGAAATTTCCTATATCGATATCATCTAAGTTATTCACAAAACACGTTTTCTTACTCATTTATCAATTTGAAATTCAGCTAAACCGAAAGTAGAGGTAGTTGTTGCCATTTTAATAAACGAAACGAAAATTACCCAAAAGAAGATTTTCCAGCAAGATAAAATCATCATGTTTAGATATCGGCATGTCGACAGACTACTGAATACTTGAGTCAAAACATGAACCTATCTTACACGAGAGTCTATGTGAGATTCTTTTTCTCCCACATCAGTTAAACAAAATTAAGTAAAAATGTACTTTTTACTGGAACTCTTTTGTGTGTAGTGAAAATAAATGCGTATGGATATGTGATAATTCGTGGTTGTCATTATTATGCGCGCAATGGTTCAGATTATCATAATTGTAAAATAGTTCTGGGGAGAGTGAACCATTATTTTTTTAAAGGTGCGTGAAAACTTTTTTATGTTGACATTTGAGACGAGAAATAATTAATTAGCATTCTAAATATTGCCACAAGACAAGGTTTCTGTTATGCTACAGACGACAGTCTTCAACAAGGGAGGTAATTACAATGTGATTACCTTTAAAAAGGAGTTCCATACGGGCGTTTTTATCTTTGCCCGTGGGCAAGATAAGAATTTCTAGCATGGATAAAATTCTGGATCTACTTATCTGAGGTGGGAGAAATTTATCTGTAAATAATACACATGTTACTATAAATGGTAACATTTTACTATAGAAATTCGTTTTCGCAATAATGATTGCACGAGAATGTGCACACTGACGTCATTTTCACGAAAATAAACATGGCCGCCGTATACTTGGTAGGCAAACATTTAAACATTATTAAAAGCTTTAAAGGGATTAAAATGGAACTATCGGTGCAATAATAGTGAAATTAGTTTTACCAATAATGACACCTTCCGTGTTTCAGTAACGAAAACTACCCGAAACCGTACCGGATGTTTACATTCGGAAAAGGTCATAAAGCAGTGCAACAAGGAAATGTTTTGTTGAAACATTTTCTTTTACTTTATTCGCGCGGCTGACAAATGTTAATTATTCCAGCGAAATGGCTTGGGTCATTCAAGCATATAATCTTATGAAACTTCTCCTAGGCTTGATCGACCCTAGCTGTGCTCACCTATTGAAATGAACATCACAATCAGCCGATGTAAAACAGGAAATATATTGAAGAATGGAAAAATTTCAGGCTTATTATGAAAACACGTACGAAAAGGTTTGTTATTTTGATTTTTAGTCGCACGTTATTTTTCGCAGCTAATGCCATTCGAAACTATTTTGTTATATCTCATTTTTAAGACTTTCGGACTACATGCTAATTATATGTATATAACATTATCCTTCATTATTCCACAAAATCATGTTTTTAAATCCATTTGAAATCATTGACAAATGATAAAACATATGTATTATACAGGATAATACATGGTTGCCCATGGCCTTTGGTTGATTCCTTCCACTGGGGCATTTATCAACCAAAAGCCATGGTCAACCATGTATTATTCTATAATGTAAAAACCAACAGGTGGCGTTTATAAACACGAATGATTCGGCATGATAATTTAGGGTCATTCGGTTTTTGGGGAACTGATACGTTCACATAAATTTAAATCATCGTTAAATTTTTACAAGAAAGTGTTAACGGTGAAAGTTTTGCATATATAATTTCATCACGTTTAGGATTAAGTGTACGAAGAAAATAACGATAAATACACAATTTTAACTCGATAGCTCACGTACACATGCATATATAAATTTTTAAGGTTTTCTGTTCATCAGTGTTAAGGAATTTACGGGTGAGCAGGCCCGAAATCTAGTGGTAAGACAGATCCTGTAATTCTGGATTATAATCGGTTGGAGGTTTCTGAGGTTTCCCCAAAAAAGGAGGGTTTTATCTCAGTGTTTTTCTCGATTTTCTGTCAAGTATTTCTTTCATGTTTATCGGTTTCCCAAATGTTTGTCTTTAAGATTTTCAAATGATAACATTTTAATGGTACTGATTTTGTTGTTTTAATAAGGAGGTTAAATAAGGTATTTAGAGAATAACAATTTTACAAGTTAAGAGAAATGACGATAAATATTTTTACCTAAGCCAATTATAACATATTGCTATAATACTTATATACATATTTCAAAATACATATGCTGTTAAATATTAACTTAGGTAATATAAGTAAAGCAGGTATTTCCAAAAATGTACAGGTGGTATTTAACAATTGTGTATTTTCATCAAAGAATCGGAAAATTTGTGCATGCGGATTAAAAATGCCTTTTTTTAAAATATAATTTTACATTAAAATTGTTAAAATGATTAGTCCCTTTTAACATAGGTAAAAATCGTTCAGCTGCATTTAAGACTTCAATAAATGATATAAATTTTCTCATACTATCGATCAGGCGAGATCTTAGTCGGAATTACCTGCCTTTACAACATAGTTTACTATTTGTTATATTTAAGAAAGTGAACAAGACTAGCGAGTTCAGAGATCTTAGTGGTTCAGTGGTCACGGAATATGATCTAGCAAATCAGGGGCTTTCTTCATTTTTGGTTATATTCATAATATTGAATGAACCATTAAGTAATGGTTAAAGGTTTTTACGAAATTGAATTTTCATGGAATGCCGCAGACACTCGGCCAAATTATTTGGTAAATACATTATTAATGTTATGCTTAAGTTACTCGATGTTAGATTCGCAGATCTGAACGTGATTATTATAGCAGGTACGTGACCCGGTTTTGTTGGCTGTCAAGTGCGAACAAGAACCAAGAATCTGGCCATCTCCTTGAACAGGGTATAAAAGATGAATCATCAATATCTTCATTGGCGATGTCTAGTCGTTGATTGACGTTTTCCTAGCAGTCTGCACGTTCACCGGTGCCAGTTATATCAAAACGTTCGGTAAAGGTTTGGCACCTTGTTGTTCGAAATTGCAATGTTGTTTAGTTTTATTTGCTGACAAACCGACCAGATTTTATGCGTTAAATTAAAAACGGGAGGCTATTTTTAGAACGTTCTTATGTTATAAGAACGATCAAAAGTAAAATACAAGTCGTTTTAAGATTCACGGGGAATAACCGTGCTACGGTTGTCACATCTGGGGGGTTTCGCAACAGTTTTGCAACACGACCTTACAAACGATAGAATAATAGCAATTAGGCTGCATTTAAACCTTAATTTTATAGATATGCAGGCAAAATATTGAGATAAAGAGTGAAGATTGTATTTACTGTCTGCGGAGGGGGGGGGGGTGGTGACAGGTGAAGCTTTATAGTTTATATTTTTATGCAATGGTTATACAAGAAAATAAAGACAACACTCCAATTATTACGAGATATCATGAACATGATTAAAGTACGAAAGAGCACCCGCCTATGCGCCATGTGATATTTAGCAGCAATTATAGACGTTGAACAGATGAGTCTCAAGCAAAATGCGTTTTGCCTTCAAAAACTGTCTGGAAGTGGTTAATATTCTGTTAGCCGGTTTGCCCCCATTTGGGATTGATAATAAAAATTCCATAGTTTAACGTTAGCTTCAAAGCGATCTTGACGTCATAGTAAAGAAAACATATTTGATGTGTAACACGTCTTCTATGGTGCTTATCGATTCGAAATCGTTTTACTGGCCTGGAAAAGGTTGTAACTGACGGAAGAACGGACAAAGTAAGATAATAATTATGATGTTTGTGTTATTCTAACTCTAGTATAAATGTAATCAATAATATTTAAGCCAGGTCCAGAATATTTAGATTACAATCTGTTGGTCATTTCCTCTCAGTCAAGACAGTGATAAAAAAAAATTGTGGAAACTGAAGAGTTGGAACAAACGCGTAGGCCTGATCTATGGAATATATACAAGCAATAATCGTTGCTCACAAGTCAGCGATTAATGTAAATGTAACAACCCGTTCGTTTCATCATATCATCATTAAGATAAACGCGCGATAGTAGTCAATGTCTTGTAAATGTAACGTCGATGTATCGTCTATATGTCGTGTATGTATCTGTTATGTATAAGTATGCAAGTGGTCATTTAGGTTCTCGTATGAGTGAGCTATTTTAAGATATATAGGAGGCGCTTTATCTAACCAAATTACCCGTGCTAACCCTCCCGGCTAAATCACTACCATCTAAAGAACGAACTCACTATCCTGATGTATAATATAATCTTGCAAAAGATTTCTTTTCATAATACTGCCAGTATGTTTTAATTATGATACTTTATGCATTGTTGTATTCCTTTAATTCGCTACAGTAGTATTATTGCATTATTGTTATAATGATGTTTTATGGTTGTAAAAACTATATCGTAAAAAAGGTATCAATTGTGTTTACATGCTTAATTCGTTAATATACGAAATAAATAGAAAAAAGAACCACTGGTTAAATATACAATAAGGATCAGCGATCACATGATGTTGTTTAGGAAAATAACTAAGTAGAATATAGTAATTACCCAGTATCTGAACTAGTAAAATCCCTTTGCTACCGGAATGAAAAGTTGTGTTGTTGTTTGTACTTCCATATAAGACACCTGCCGCCTTTACAAGAGAAATACTTCAAAATGTTAATATACATAGTGGCACCTGTCGGATTTCATTGATCCTGTATGAATTATATATTGATAAACTATATATCAGATGGTAAGCAAAAAAAGACTTATAGTGTGGAAGTGACATTACCACAGAATAAGTTACATTATTTAATTTTGAAAAGTGTCATAATCATTTGTTTTGCATCATATTTGTATTGCTATTTTCCTCTTTAACCAATTTAATCACACACAGTACGTTTTTTTCCACCTGCTTGATTTAAATTAAAAACATTGATGAAAAAACACTAACTCTATTTGGAGTAGTTCAAATCTGAATATTGAAAACAAATCATAGCTGGGAGTTTTGTTCTTAATGACCCAATGGAGCCAACATTCGTCTAATATTGCCTTTGATTTGAACAGTATTTAAACCCAAGCATATTAGATTGCATAACACTAGTATGTATGTCTATTTTATCAGCATAGCTATTATCTAAGCGCATTGAAACCCTTAACATATTTACAAGGAATGTTAATATCAAGTTGTAAAGGCGGAAGGTATTTTTGTATGGAAACGGAAGTAAATTGAATGGTCGGTGTGTGAGTTATTGCAGTAGACACAGGTAAGAATATATCATTAAAAGTTTGTCTAATTCTAATTGAGCTGGATCTAAAACAAGGTTTTCAACTAAAGAAGAGAGGAATCATACGACATTTCATAAAACTCAATTTAACGGCATACCATGTAGCCTATCTATGTATCTTACGTAATAAGAATTGAAATAATAGTCATGGATATATTTTGCTTATGACAGAAATATGGCTAGCTGCAAAGAAAGTTTGATAGTGGCTGCCTTTGATATTGGAACGACCTATAGCGGGTATGCATATTCAACCAATAACGACCCCAGAAATGTTTGCACCAACCAAATTTGGATTGCCGGGGGCAGAGCACTCGTTTCTCTTAAAACCCCAACATGCGTCCTTCTAGATCCCCATGGAAAGTTTCACTCGTTTGGATACGAAGCTGAGAACCATTATGCTTCTTTGGCCGAAGACGAAAATCATCACGAGTGGTACTACTTCAGACGATTCAAGATGATGTTGCAAGAAGACAAGGTATGACAGACGATTACCCTGACACAACATTGGATAACCCCAACACTTAGTTATAATGATAAAATACCAATTATTGATTTCGTGTTTATTTTGTTGACACTGCGTGTGTCATGTTGCGTGTCGGTTAGGCATTTATCCTTGTGTGTTTTAATACAAATAGGCTTAAATATAAGGCTACTGGACATTTACTATTGGCTACTTTATGTTTGTTAAAACGTTATATTGCTAAATTTGCTACTTGACCCACGAGCTATTTACATAACTGAACATCAAATAATTTACTAGCATGAAACCATTTTAGGAATTAGCTAGGGAAACGATGCTTGAAGAAATCAACGGCAAGAACATGGAAGCTCTAAAGATATTCTCCTATTCGATTGAATACCTAAAGGACCATCTCATGCGTACGTTACACAACCGTCTACCTGATGTTACTGAGGATGATATTCAATTCGTTTTGACTGTTCCTGCCATTTGGAATGACCGTGCAAAGCAGTTTATGAGAGACGCAGCCAACAAGGTAAAGTGATGCAGTGGATATGAGATGGATAAATGAGAAGGAAGAAGGTATTAAGTATAGTTTTTATATTTGGTACCAGGTTTGAACTTAATGTTTTTTGTAGTTGATATTTCCTTAATCAGAAAGTTTTTTTTTTCAAATACGACCACGACTTTTCTTTTTTGTCGAGCAAACTCTTAAATAACCCTATGACTCGGAAACTGTTATTAAAAGACATTTAGATAGAACTTAATGTTAACCTTTTTGAATGGCAATATAAATAACTATGTTAAATGTCCAAAAACTTTTGCTTTTAACTCGAATATTTTAGGCGGGTATCGGAAATAACAAGCTGGTTATCGCACTGGAGCCCGAAGCAGCTTCGATTTGGTGTCAAGGAATCGAGACAGAAGTTCAACGAAGTTCAAAAGGAGCGAGCGCAAACATTTCAGCTGCTGGAACCCAATACATGATTGTCGATATTGGTGGTTGGTTAAGTTTGACTTATTTAACAATCTTTATAATCCAAAAATGATTACCACTGAAACTTAAACCATTTGATAAATATCTTTGAAGGAAAACAAAACATTAAAAATACGAAAATAGAACATTATCATCCCCAGCAACGATTTAAGGTATCAGATGTTCAATAAGCTTGCCATTGATTCAAGCCTTAGCGAACCCGCCAATTGATGAAGCAGTGTAACCCCATATAATTTTGGTATCGTTTCAAAGGCTATTGCTTGCCGTTTACTTATTTGTAAATATATGACAGAGAATACACTGTGGAAGCATGATTAAAATCATTGTAAATTATGTATTTTTCTTATTTCGACAGAAAGCGGACTTATATTGACAAAATATGATGACATTTTAAGGGTGAAAAAGCTGTTTCATCAATTATAAATTATTTGGTAAAGCATATTTCTAGTTCTCATGGGATTTAAAACTCATATGTTGAGTACCTTGAGTGTCATTTGTTTTTATAAATTACATCTGCATGCTTTCTTTTCTATGTCAGGAGGAACAGCTGATATAACAGTTCATGAAAAACAGAGAGATAAATCACTCAAAGAAATTGCACCACCCAGCGGAGGTCCATGGGGAGGCACAGAAGTTGACAACTCTTTTCTGGAATTTCTGGCATCAGTAGTATCTGACGAGGTTATGGATACATTTAAAGAGCACCAAATGGCAGATTATCTCGATATTTTGAGAGAGTTCGAAACAAAGAAACGTTCAATAGAGACCACAAGTTCTCGTAAAATCCTGATAAAAATTCCCGCTAGCCTGAAGGAAATATTTGAAGAGCATGGAAAGACTATGGCGTCAGTAAAAGAATTATTTGGCGACAAGGTTGATTGGAAAGGGGATAAAATGAGAATTGATGCTGAAATAATAAAGAACATGTTCTCCATGCCGGTACAGAAACTGGTGTACCATGTTAGAAGTATTTTGGCAAGCAGACAGATGAGAAACGTTAGATCAATCATCTTGGTTGGTGGTTTTGCAGAAAGTCCTTACGTCCAAGATACAATTAAAGAATCGTTTGGAGAAAAGACCATCGTAATTCCACAAGATTGTGGTCTAGTTGTTTTGAAAGGTGCTGTTGTGTTTGGACACAAACCGAGTTCTATTTCTTCAAGAATTGCTAGGTACACATACGGCCTAGAACTAGCAGTGCCATTTGATAAGAGCATTCATCCTGAAGAATATCGCCTAGAGCATAAAGATGGCGATTTTTGTGACTTTGGGTTTTGGAAAGCAGTTGTGGTTGGTACGAGCATCTCTCCGGGTCAAAGAGTATCGCGAATTGGTCGTCCTTTTGAGGATTATCAAGATCATGTCAAATATGGTATTTTCAGATCCACACGGCCTAATACGATTCTTGTAATAGAAGAAGACTGTGAAAAAATTGGGGATGTTTGCATGGAGCTTGATTCATCAAAACCTTCAAAAGACAATACATATGACCAAACGTTTGTATTTGGTGACACCGAAATAAAGTTTTGTACGACAAATCATGTCACTGGCGAAGAAATGCAAGTATATTTAGAGTATTAGATAATATATCGATTACATACTTTCTTTACTTGTAGATAAATATGTGTTATCGGGAATCGAAATGGTTGTTGTCTGATCCAATGTTGCCATTCTTAAAACGTACGCTTTGATATTCCGCGCATTATATAGTGAAATCATTAAGAATATGTGCATTATTTGGTCATTAGTTTAAGAATGGGACATTTTGATCATTCCTTTTGTATAAATTCATGAGCAAGTTTCTAAGCCTGTTCCATTAAACAATGGATAGGCAAAACAATGCGTGTATCAAATGTGTGTTTTCAATATATATATAAAATATGTACACTACTATATCATATAATAAAAGTCATCGTAGGATGTGAAGCTTTCTTGTCAGTCTGCGGCTACAAATTTTCGAATAAAACTAAGCGTGCTTTACCTAAGGTTGTGAATTCTCATTTCCCGCCACATTGTTAAAGGATGTTGTTTGGCGTGAAAGTTTAAAATAATGAACTTTGTAAATGTTGTTTCATATAGAGAACTGTTGATAGTAACTGAGTAACTGTCTATTGTCTACACGTAAGTGAAGGTTGATTTCTATTCAGTAATAATTTAAACCTTAAGTGCGGTCCGATGTTGACCCAAAACTGGCAATTAAATAGTCAGTGGCGACAAACTTATTGAGTTTGATGAAGTTAACCAGTATCCTTAAGTTATTGAATGACGACACTATCAGAAAAATTATGGATTGCAAATGTGACCCATACAATCGATACAGACCATCCACTGGTCAAGGTCAATATATCTTTAATTGTGTGAGGTTGAGCATAGGTATCAGAGATGATGATTTCTTTGTTTGAATAGTCACACTATCACGGACATATAAACCGGTGCGTCTTTCATTGAAGTAGGCTCGGTAGGCCTTGATCAGTGAGTCACTCATTGAGTAAGACACGGTAGGACTTGATCGGTGTGTCTTTCATTGAGGTAGGCACGGTAGTCCTTGATCGGTGTGTCTTTCATTGAGGTAGGCACGGTAGGCCTTGATCGGTGTGTCTTTCATTGAGTTAGGCACGGTAGTCCTTGATCAGTGTGTCCCTCATTGAGGTAGGCACGGTAGGCCTTGATCGGTGTGTCTTTCATTGTGTTAGGCACGGTAGGCCTTGATCAGTGTGTCTTTCATTGAGGTAGGCACGGTAGGCCTTGATCGGTATGTCTTTCATTGAAGTAGGCTCGGTAGGCCTTGATCAGTTTATCTTTCATTGTGTTGGGCTCGGTAGGCCTTGATCAGTTTGTCTCTCATTGGGTTAGGCACGGTAAGCATTGATCAGTGTGTCCCTCATTGAGTTAGGCACGGTAGGCCTTGATCAGTGTGTCTCTCATTGAGTTAGGCACGGTAGGCCTTGATCAGTGTGTCTCTCATTGAGTAAGGCACGGTAGGCCTTGATCAGTGTGTCCCTCATTTAGGTAGGCACGGTAGGCCTTGATCAGTGTGTCTCTCATTGAGTTAGGCACGGTAGGCCTTGATCAGTGTGTCACTCATTGAGTTAGGCACGGTAGGCCTTGATCAGTGTGTCTTTCATTGAGTTGGGCACGGTAGGCCTTGATCAGTGTGTCACTCATTGAGTTAGGCACGGTAGGCCTTGATCAGTGTGTTACTCATTGAGTAAGACACGGTAGGCCTTGATCAGTGTGTCTTTCATTGAGGTAGGCACGGTAGGCCTTGATCAGTGTGTCTCTCATTGAGGTAGGCACGGTAAGCCTTGATCAGTGTGTCTTTCATTGAGTTAGGAACGGTAGGCCTTGATCAGTGTGTCACTCATTGAGTTAGGCACGGAAGGCCTTGATCAGTGTGTCACTCATTGAGTTAGGAACGGTAGGCCTTGATCAGTGTGTCACTCATTGAGTTAGGCACGGAAGGCCTTGATCAGTGTGTCACTCATTGAGTTAGGCGCGGTAGGCCTTGATCAGTGTGTCCGTCATTGAGGTAGGCACGGTAGGCCTTGATCAGTGTGTCTCTCATTAAGTTAGGCACGGTATGCCTTGATCAGTGTGTCCCTCATTGATGTAGGCACGGTAGGCCTTGATCAGTGTGTCTTTCATTGAGTTAGGAACGGTAGGCCTTGATCAGTGTGTCACTCATTGAGTTAGGCACGGTAGGCCTTGATCAGTGTGTCACTCATTGAGTTAGTGGTCTACATAATATTGTAAAAACTACCCACTAATATTGTTATATATTTACCGCTTCTCCTATTTACTATAAATAACAGCTGACTACTGATATACGGAAACAAAACTTAATGGAGAAGTTAAGTACATGTAAACTGCCTTCTCATTTCACAAACTATTATATTGACCACTAAAACAAAGTATAGGAAGAAAATTGTTATAAAAACAAAACTTTTTGTTATGTCTAATGTGTATTAGAGAGGACTGAGATGTTTTAATATGTATATGTAAGATTTAACTGTTTTGTTTTCAAGTTTGGAAAAAACAAGTCCGAAATGATCTACTCTAAGCTTCGCGCGTTTAGAGCGTATAGCACAGTCTGCGCTCCGCTCATAGGTAACTTAAACACGAAGATATTTCTGAATAAACTCTAATCTTTACAAAGTAATCTTAAACATTGTAAAGCGTCTATCACTCGACCTCGTTGTTCAATGTCCCGGTTTACACAATGCGTTCCTTGGTGGCTTTATCGCATGACTGTCACGTAATCGTTCGCAATATCGAAATACATGCAATAGTATATGCACAGGTGATCGTCACATAACTTGGTCACTAAAATATGGCCCGTCAGTCCTTTGAAATTGTTTAAAAAAAATAATGTGCCCCTTCAGTTCATTCATATTGTTTAAAAATTAACAAAAAATAATTAAAATTGATAAAATAACATTTTAATAATTTTTTTAAGAGTATAATTTAAAAAACAAATACCATAATAAAAAATAGACAAGGTTCCCATGTCCAGAAATCCACATAACCACAGTGGCCTCAAATATTTCCTAAAATATTTGACAAAATGCTATAAATTTACACTGCTGGAAAGGTAAAAGACTAGGCTACAAGAAAAAATTAACTTTTATGCCAGTTCTTGATACAATTCTAACATAATCAGACGAAATGCGCAGACTCAACACTGATAACGCTAATTACGAAACAATGAAGTGACCCAGCCCTGTGACGATCACCTGTGATTATGTGTATTCTTTTTACTTAAAATGGATGTTTTTTTCTGTACAAATTAGCATTAATCAGATATCATATCGATATAAATAAATTATAGGGTGACCTTACATCAACTTTAAACATGTATTGCACGAAGGCGTCCGGTCCAATTACACCATTTATCGTTAATGCAAATTTGATGAGTTTGTGATCTGTTTGTGGTGTTTGTGTTTGTGTATGTATTGTTTATGTTTACGTCTCTAGTTTATTTTCGTTTGGGCCCTTGCCTTGTGCCCCTAAACTTGGTTTATTTTGAATGTTCGACTACGGTGCTTGTTGTCGCTCTGTGTTCCATATCAATAGATAAATGAGAACACATTGTCATCTTCCAACATCATCTTGAAACGTCTGAAGTAATACCACCCATGATGGTTTTTGTTTTCGGCCAGAGAATGGTTTTCAGCTCAGTATTCAAACGAATGAAACTTTCAATAGGGATTTAGAAGGACGTTTGTCCGACAATAAAATTGGTTTGGACATTTCTTGGGTCGTTGTTGTTAGCTGAGTATGCGTAAACGCTAAATGTAGGTCCAATGTCAAAGGCAGCGACTATTAAACTTGCCATGTTTCTATGATAAACAAACCTAAATGTTAAAGGGACTGTACAGGTTGCAGTATACGATTGTATTTCATGAAAGTGTGCTAGTTTTTATTATTTATCTGTAAATGTAACCATGCTTTCGATCCGGTTATAAGAAGAAACGTAAAATATATTAAATAATAAAATGTATACACACATATGTCCGTTGCCAATACAAAAGAGGCAAACACTTGTAATGAGCTTCCTCTTCGATATGAAATACCTTCCGCCTTCACATGATTAAAGTTTCTAATGATTTAATCGATCCTTAATCTTTATTTAATAAGAATACTTTTAAAAAAGAAATGAAATCCCATCTCATTGCTGGTATAAAGCACAGGCAGCAGTAACGTTGACAAGACCCACCCTTTGGCCACCCCCTCTAAAAAAAATTAGTAACAAAAAAATATTCAAGACCAAAAATGATTGGAACATGACCATTTATCATAAAAACATAAATATCAACCAAAATTTCCACATTTTTTGCCCAATATTTACTATTATTATATAGTAAAGGTTGACATGTGAAGGCCCTCGTACGTAGGGTGGTGTTTTTGAAAAGCACGTAACTAACTTATTTTTCAACCAATTGTCTCCAAATAACTTAGTCTTAACTTAACTCAAATAGTCTCTGTCTTTTTTACTAATTTTTTTAGAGGGGGGTGGCCATAGGGTGGGTCCTGTCAACGTTACTGCTGCCTGTGGTATTGAGTGTGCAGAATTAGAAGATTTCTATTTTATTAATTGTTATTCATTTAAGCTTGCATATCAGTTCTAAGATTTTTGTCATACTATGCTAAAGTGTCATATAGTTTTTACAGTCGGTTGCATTACATTGTATAACTGTAAAAGAATTACGACCTCAAAAAATTAATCATTCTTCAACTAGTCAGAGTACATGTATGTTATGTTTTTGTATCATAAAATCCAATTTAAACAGCTTACAACTGAGCTTTTGGCAAATAATTATATTTGTCATAAGGACCCCATTGGAAATAAGTTGAATAACTTTAATGGGTTATCCTGTGTTATATATTTGTCACATTGAATTAAATCTTTATTAACGCACGTACATGTATCCAACGCATTCTAATGATGTTGTGATTTAGTAAAGATATCATCCCTTATACTTTGTTAATCAGTCTGTGATATAACTTTATGAAATACTTGGTTTGTTACTATGCCATATATATATGCACTTATAAATCTATCTATCTACCTTTCCTAGCGTATATAAGCAATGGCACATAGTGCGAAAAGACGAAAACATAGAAATAAACTATTGTTTTAATGTTTAAATTTATACATGTCATTTAAATCAAAGACAAGAACGTGGCTGATTTCTAGAAAATAACCCCATAATATGTTGTGTCTTCTTTATTCAAAATGTAGGACTGATTATTAATTTGTTTACTCCACTAAATCATGAGAAACAAATTTAAGTGCCTCGGAACTGAGGCTAACGTTCGTATTTCTTCAGTCAAAAAAGAAGCATAACTCTGTAAATCATTCAACCAATGTAGTTATGTCCTTGCTATACATGTGAGTATTATCCCTTTTATCGTATCTGGGAGATGTTTTTTGCTCCCAGAACATTTGTATCAATACAAATGAAATTGTTATAATGTTTGTGCACTCGAGAATGACGACGACAACAAGACTATAACGATACCTCGAAAAGACTATGCGGAAAACAGACGAGCCAAAAAACTGATTATTGTCTTAGATGTACTATATACATCACTAATACTCTTTCCTGCTGTCTCGATACGTGTTTACAAACCAACTCGACGTGATACAGGACACCAGAACAAAATCCTCTCGTAATATGATGATAAATATAAAATACATATAGATGAATATGTATTAAGCTTATATAATGATTTCTATTAAATAAGCGCGCAAGAAATCTAATTTATTATTGACATAATGATACAAAAAATGTCTGTAGCTTGACCTAAGCCAGTTATGTAGAAGGTACAGTTGGTGAACACAAAAAATATTTTGAGAACTTTATTGCGCTCGATCATGATACTCAATATATAGATAGCCCTTAACTAGTCAATTATCGGTTTAAAATTTTAGGGTTGAAATGCCTTTAAAAAAGTATCTTTACAACATAATATACAACTGTGATATGTGTCAATGACATTTGTTTTCATTTCTGCTGTGCCCGATTTTTATGCCCTCAGGATTTCCCAAAATTTTGAGGTTTATTTATCATCCGATCAATAAAGCGTTCGAACAACCTGTAAGTAAAAACAAATTATACTTGTGCATTTCTATAATGTTCATGTTTAAGACTTGCGCATCATTGTATTATATTTTCACTAACCGCATTACATTGTTCGGTGTGATGTCCGACTTCATTCTTTTTTTGCTTTTTTCAAATTGAATGATATCGTTGCAAAATGCTTTTTGGATAAGAAATACATACTTTTTTGTGTAATAACGCCAGAATTATTGCAGATAACGTCACTATGATGATTTCTTACAATATGTAGCATGCATCAAAACTAACTTAGAACTTAGATATAATAAATACACGTTAAAAACACCCAGAGCCTGAACCGTTGTTGTGACGACACGTTGATCGTACGTGTGTCAGCATGACATGTATTCTATCATAAAACATGCTTCACATCCCAAAGTATTATTAAACATTGTGTTATAAGTTTGATACAATCAACACAAAGCCCGGGCTATGCTAATTAGCATATTACCAACCAAGTAAATATACGTACTATGAACGTACTCCCGTCTTTAACGGAATGTTATACCATGAACGCAAATCCGCCTATGTATTACAGCGGACCGTTACAATATATATGTAGGATAAAGGATAATCGTTCATTACGGTGTAAGGTCGTATTAATTTCACCGAGTGAGTAGCAAAATTTACATTTCACGAGTGGTGGAGCCTCTAAGGTGGACTATATTGCTATCTTACACTGAAACAAACAGTTTTACTTTTTATCCTTAAAGCAACTGTGCACCAGATGACCAATTTGCAAGAAAAAAGAAAATTGTCTAAAACTGACATAAACTTTGTATATATGTGTAAATTCATTGAAACTTATTAACTGAAGTACCACATAGTTTACAATTGATTTAAGTTTAGCAGTTATTCCGTATTTTTCCATTAAACAAGTTTGCTGGGTATGTCTACCTAGTAGAAATCATTCTTTATGCGTGATTGGCTAGTCGATGTTATCACGTGATATTACCAAGTTAGGTATATAGCTTAAATATACCACTCGTCTGGAATAATCCTTCGTAGCTCAGTGGATACAGCGCTCGACTGCAATTTTGGCGACACATGTTCGAACCTTGTCTCCGACACATTTTTTTACATTTTTGGTACTTTCTTTACAATTATGATATCAAAGCATAACACAGTCTATTAAAGAATTGTCCTGAGATTCATTTGGTGCCAATCTGGTGTACAGTCCCTTTAAATTGTGTCCCATCCCTGTGCGCACTGTCGTTTGTTTTGGAACTGAGATCGGGCTAAATATTCAAAATTTGATATTTTCACTACTATAAACAGTGAAATATCAATAGTAATTCACTTATAAATCTCTATTAACCTGCGGAATGCATATAATGAAATCATATGTCAATTGTAGTACACAAATAATCTAGAAGAGCAGACAGCATATTTCACATTAGGGCAAAATATTGGTACGAGATCTACCATACTCTGATATACATTCGTCCTCAGTGCTGTTCGATAACGGTCATAGATCGTATTTTTAACAGAAAACTGCATCACGAGTTTAAGATCAACTGGGTGTCACGTAATGCTACTGTTCACTTAACTTTCGTGATAGTTCGTTCAGTAAACAACCAACAACTGTTCAAGTGTTCTAAGTCTTTATTGTTCCACGTTCTTTCTAAGTATAATAATCAGTATATAATACAGCATGACATTTAAGGTAATCCCACATCCTAACTGCCGTCCATTAAGGACCCAAGGCCGGTCTCCTTGCCGTGCCTACCCTAACTTCAACTCCCTCTACATTAAAACATGCGTTCATATATACTGCTGATTTCGTCTAGTTTGTGACAGGTGTGCATATCTAATTTCTTGTTATATACAAAAAGATGTATTCTACAGTCATGAACTGTCACGCTAATTGGTCTAATAGCCAGCGGCTATCACGAACTGTCAGCATCTAAGTAAATCTACATTTGATCACCATGATGAAGTATTTGCTTTTTTTGTTACAAATAAACTTTGAATTCTACTATTGATTTTAGTTATTACTTTAAAGTGTTTCATACGTAACTTTTATGTTACGTGACACTTTAAAGTGTTTATACTACGTTACGCGACATTCGTCCCCTTTTTTATCAAGATTTTTAAGAAAATCTTTGCTTCAACCCCAAACAATGGTTATAATTGAATAGATAAATAAAATCGTAAGTAAATATGTTTCTCAACCCCAAACAGGTAAATTAAAAAAATGCAATTCCGACAAAAAAAAATGCTCTAAAGAAAATCTGTGCCTAAATCCCAAACAATGATGATCAAGTTGTATTTCCGACAAAAAATACGCAAAAGAAAATCTGTGCCTAAATCCCAAACAATGATATCAAATTGTATAGATACCGTCCCTTTTTAATGCAAGATTTTCTTTTCGTAAGCAATAGAAAGTAAACTGACACGTTATTTGTCAAAATGTCTGACATAATATAGACTAATTGGTAATTAGCCCTCAGGTAATTAATAAACATAGTTAACAATTAGAAAATAACACTGCAGATTGAGTACAAGTAATTTACACTGACAGTACTGTTGTCAAATTTGGTATTTAGTCAATGTTTTATGTAGCGCTGCTTTCCATGTTATCATTCTGAAGACAGGGAATCATCGTTGTTGTTGTTGCTGCTGCCGTGTTGTTGTAGATGTAGAGTTTAAAGCCAAGGGGTTGTTTGATTGTAGAATGTCCCCACCGACTCGAAATGTTCTGCCATTATACGACTGCTAATTCTTGAAGTGTACTTAGATAGATGTGTGCAAGTGTTCATGTTATTGAAGATGCTAACGATCTCAAGTTGGTGTTGTCCATCACACAGGAATCATCACGGTCCTAAAGACTTAATCATGTGACGTCAAGCTGAACACAGGTCATACGAGAATGTGTGCTTAGCTCCTCTGGATATTCCGAAGTGTAACCAATTGGTTAGCACATCACATACGCAATACCAGAATATAGTTCGATCCTTTATGAAACACCGATGACCACTTAACACAATATCGCCACTAGGTATATTATCTCGATATCCGCTGAAGAATAATGTTGATATTGACTGTTTGTATCACGTGACATATTACCTGTACTTTTACCTTTCATTGACATAGGTGTTGCTATTACCATGAAATTTTGTGTTGATATTTTCAAGCAGGCTTATATTTTGAAGGTGGCCCCATTTATAATTAATTATTGTATCTGTGCGTAAGTATTCGTATGTTTGATTTAATGAATGTTGACCTAAGTTGGGTTTTTTTGTGAAACGTTTTGTTTTTCATGAACAACATTTTATTTTATTAAGAACCTTTTTTATGCAATATTTTACAAAGCTTATATGTTAGCTCATAAGTAGTCCATTATTTGAAGAAAACTAATACATAAGTGATTCAAATAATTTATTAAATAACTCACACCCTAATGTGACTTCACAGGAGTCCAACAATTTTGTTGAAATTCAATATCTTGAACGTATCATCTCCAATCACTTTTAAGAAACCTGGTCTTTCTTGACCACTATCTTTGTTTATCTTTGTACAACTTTGTACATCTTCACAGTTATAAGAAAGCTAAACTCTAGCTTAACATGTTACCATCATGCTTATCATCGGATAACTTACAACTTTATAATTGATTCATTAGTTTTACCAAACTAATCTGTGAGTTACTTAAATAATTTAATTAGATTACTTACTACATAACAAACAATTTTATTAGTGATTTCGAAATTGAAAATTACTTGCCGTATTCAGGCGATACACTTATATAATGACATCTAAGAAATTACTTTTCGTTTTGCACGCTTTCTCTCTCAGACCTTACTATGATCCAAACAATGATTTATTTATATGATTTTTACAACTTTAAAACCATCACCCATTTACTCAAAATTATATAAAATGATATATTGACAAAATACTACAATTATTTACACAACTATAACCATACTTAATTTCAATGATTTCATATCATTAAGGTCAAATTAATTACAGGTAACATTGAATTCATTTACCTATCTGATGTGTTTGACAATTACTTACAGTTACATGACAACTGAAGTAATAAAACCTGCCATATTTCTCCTTCTTCGACATAAAAAATATCTCATTTTGTATTATCTTCAGTGTTTGCACTAAACCCTGAGTATAAGTCATTATTTTTTGTATTTATGCAACTTTCATTAATGTTAGACCTGCTAAATAAGTTTACTCAAACTTCTTTTAATTACATTTCTTTGTTAATTATTCAATTAATGTCCTTAAATGACTTAGTTTTCGTTTTCATCTAGTTAGTCAATAATGTACTTAAATGATTTAGTTCAATACATGACAAGCTCTTCGTTTGCATTAAACGTTGTTAAGTCAGAAATTAGATTACTTAGGGGTTCTTTCAAAAGAACAGCTTTGCTCGGATTGCATTTATTATCCAAAACTTTAAAATTTTGCCCTGTTAAATATCCCAAAATTATAGCAACACATGTGATATCTAGGCAAGAAATACAAAGTAATAAAAAGTCACTAACTTTTGTCCCGTGGTCTGGTCGCGCTGCAATGTCCATAGTCACTCGAATCACAGTTGTCATCATGTACCTTTTTCTTCTTCATTTCAAATGTGATCCAATAGTTGTAAGTACTTCCCCGTTGTGTTCCACGTCAACCCTGTTCTTGAATATCTTCGGTCAGCAGGCGCCAAACTTTTACGTGTCACGTAATGCTACTGTTCACTTAACTTTCGTGATAGTTCGTTCAGTAAACAACCAACAACTGTTCAAGTGTTCTAAGTCTTTATTGTTCCACGTTCTTTCTAAGTATAATAATCAGTATATAATACAGCATGACATTTAAGGTAATCCCACATCCTAACTGCCGTCCATTAAGGACCCAAGGCCGGTCTCCTTGCCGTGCCTACCCTAACTTCAACTCCCTCTACATTAAAACATGCGTTCATATATACTGCTGATTTCGTCTAGTTTGTGACAGGTGTGCGTATCTAATTTCTTGTTATATACAAAAAGATGTATTCTACAGTCATGAACTGTCACGCTAATTGGTAAATAGCCAGCGGCTATCACGAACTGTCAGCATCTAAGTAAATCTACATTTGATCACCATGATGAAGTATTTGCTTTTTTTGTTACAAATAAACTTTGAATTCTACTATTGATTTTAGTTATTACTTTAAAGTGTTTCATACGTAACTTTTATGTTACGTGACACTTTAAAGTGTTTATACTACGTTACGCGACATGGGTATAGTATTTTCATTTAGTATTTGCATAAACCTTATAAATTGGAAAGAATAATTCGCGCATATAACCTCAAGATTTTCAAAAAGGACCCGCTAAGTAAACTCAATAAGTCACATGACTATCACTATTAGCAACACAACAAATCAGCCTCACTTTGAGATTTCTCTCAAAACATTGAAAAAGCGATTAATAACAGTGGTATTATTTTATGTTTTATTGCATAAATATACTTTAAGGGTTGGTGAAATCGGTGTTATTTGATCAGTTAATGTTTTTGTGAATGAATGAAATAGGTTTCAACAATTCAAAATCAAAATATCCGTTTTCATACTGAGGTGATACTGTCAGTGTCAGTGACCTGCTCGACAGTGACACTATTTTATCATTGTTCAATGATGACCAGTGATTCATTTTGCTGCGCATCACGAGTTTCCTGGAGACCCATTATTCTTAAATATGTGTATCAGCGGGGTGCATTCGCTGAAAGTAATATGTGCACAAACCTACGCCTGAATTTGTTGAAAATGAATTACTGGTTGACTGATTATCCCCAGTGAATGAATCAGTACTATAATAAAAACGACAACACATATATCACTTTGTGGTGATAAACAATACTTTAAGTATATATTTTGTGGCCCTTTCTTACTATTTCAATAAAATATAACAATAAATCAAAAAAAAAATCACTTGTTTATATTGATTTCTTTCTATTCAATCGAAAAAGATACAGTAGATGTAGTGGCCAATCGGAGCCCGGCATTGATAAACCCGCCTCTGTGTATGATAAGCCCGCCTCTGGCTAACAGTTGCATGTATGTTGATGGTTCAGTTACTGATTAGATTCAAGATCGTGTGCATATGAGTATGAATGTAATAAAGCTATATTAAACCATCCCGTTTTGGGTCTGTTATATACATTTCACTGACAACATTACATTTTATCGACGGGGATTGGGGATTAAAGTGCTAGTAGATTAACATATGAAATACGTCAGTGTCAGGATTAATGCACAATGGCTGGATTAGCGCCGTTCCCGAAATTTGACGTGTACGGGGAGGAAACATCCCTTGGCACACGATGGTCTAAATATGTGTCAAAGTTGGAAAAATTTGTTCACAGGACTTAGCATTGACTCCAAAAAACGGAGGAAAGCGCTATTACTTCACTATGCCGGAGATGAAGTATTCGAAATATATACGAAACATTGAATCTTGGAGACAGCGATTCAAACTACGATGACGTCAAGCAAGGGTTAACAGGCTATTTCCAATTGAAGAAAAACAGAGAGTTCGAGCGGTTCGAATTTAGGAACCTAAAACAACATCACGCCGAAACAATAGACCGATTTGCAACTCGCCTCCGCCAAAAGGCAGACAATTGTGAATTTTCGGACAAAGACGGTGAAATAAAGAGCCAAATCATCCAAGATGCGGGTCAAAGAAACTACGACTAAAATGTCTGGAAGCAGACAAGCCGCTTAAAGATAATTTAACAATGGGAAGGACAATGGAAATTGCGGACAGACAAGCCAAAGCAATGGAACCGCAACACAGCGACGTAAACAAAATTAAAGCCAAACCGCGACAGACAAAATCGCAACATGCAAATTATAGCTATCCACCATCAACACAAAGAAAACGTCAACAACAGTCACAATAAAGACAAACGTGCAGAAACTGTGGCGGAATATATCCACCAAACCAAGTGCCCAGCCTATGGAGCCACATGTATTTATTGTCACAAACCAAATGACTTCAGTAGCGTATGCAGAAAAGGTACGCGTAAAGCTCAGGTTCATGGAATTGACCAGGAGGCACAAAAAGAGCATTCGGTGTCGGATACAGACATATTATTTAGATTCAACGTTTTGACAGATAACAAAGTGCCGAAGATAATATTAAGCATGAATGGTGTTCAAACGAAAACTCTAATTGATACCGGAATGAGGTGTCAGGTGATTTTTGTGGGCCATTTCCCACAGGAGAATATTTGATGGTAGTTATCTTTGACTACAGTAGATGCCCATTAGTTGAAAAGTTAACAAGTCTGACTGCACAAAATGTCATATCGCACCTTGAAAGAATTTTTGGAATGTTCTCAATTCCAAGTGTGGTAAAATCCGACAACGGAGCGCCGTTCAATAGCCATGAATTTACGCAATTTGCAAACAGTATCGGGTTCAAACACCGGAAGGTAACCCCACTAGCCCCACAAGCCAACGGATTGGTAGAAGCATTTATAAAGCCACTAGTAAAAACAATGAAAACTGCGACAGTGTCTGGAAAGAACTTTAAATCTGAACTTACTATTTTTCTAATGAATTACAGATCAACCCCACATCCAAGCACAGGACTTTCGCCATTTGAAATAATGTTCAATAGCAAAATGAAGACAAAGCTTCCAACATTTACCGTGCCGAGAAATGATATATATGTACGCAAAAGGGACACAAAATCAAAGCAAAAGAACAAAAAGTATGCCGATGAGAAATGGAATGCATAACCGTGTACATTACAGCCAGGCGATCCGGTCCTTGTTAAACAACCCAAACAAAATAAATTAACAACGCCATTCAGTCATAAATGGGGATACGTCGTCAGACGAAAGGGATCCATGGTCACAGTACGCTATGATAGCCGTGAAATGACACGCGGCACACACAGCCAACAACATAAACAGCGTTCAGGGCTGCGTGAGCAGCAAAACAACGAAAACAAACAGCGTCGACCAAACAGACGTCGTCAGAAGCCGATACGTTATCGTGATTGAAGGATCCAGGCAATAGTAATGCCTGCATAGTATAAATGAGTTTCTAGATAATAAAAGTGTGTTAAAAACTACAACACAACACTATTAGCATTAAAAATGCCAATACACTTGATTCGTGAAGTGTGTTAACCATTCCGTGGAGTAATAACAATTAACCTCAAAATTCTGGGCGTCCGTAGAATTGACCAGAACATTGCAAAGATCCGAAACTGATTTACAACCACATCATGATAATTAAACAGACATTTGCTGGGCAATATCTTCCCGGTCAAACCATTTATATGATATCATCTCAATGTTATAGGGACAAGCCGGATTATATAACATTCGAACTTAATGCTTGTTCTTAATGATCTATATAATGTGTGTGCTATTAGACAGTTTTATTACCTGACATTTTCTAAATTTGTGAGGAAAACGGGTCAGAGGTTAATTTATAGACAGACAATAATCTTGTTTATTTTAATACCTGGTTGCAAGGGATTTGATTATTGCAATGATATTTAAGAAAATGATTATCTGTTAAAAAGAAATATACAATGTTTTATGAATAATTCATGAACATATGTCTATATGATTTATTAATCTTTTTTCATATAAGTAAAATCAAGTCCGCGTAAAGGAGGGATGTAGTGGCCTATCAGAGCCCGGTATTGATAAACCCGCCTCTGTGTATGATAAGCCCGCCTCTGGCTAACAGTTGCATGTATGTTGATAGTTCAGTTATTGATTAGATTCAAGATCGTGTGCGTATGAGTATGAATGTAATAAAGCTTTATTAAACCATCCCGTTTTGGGTCTGTTATATACAATGCACTGACAACATTATATCAGATATCTGATTTTCCTTTAGTTTCAAAATGCCTATCGAATGTGTCAAATATGCGTGCCCAGCAGAAGAACTACACGTACATGTTGTACTATTACAGCTTAGAGATGCTAAAGTGGCCATTCCTGAAGTTTGTCTGTAACGTTCCTTCCCTGCAGGCTCACTTTCAGGTAAGTTAAAATAATGAAACGTTATTTAGGAGAATCTCCTAATTTCAAGTGCATAGATTGCCATATGAAAAATTGTCAAAATTCCTTTCAACATTCGATGAAATATAAAAACATTCATGCATAATATTTCAACTCACAACAGTGGTCAAATTAGCACAAGCCTGCAAGCCCTGCACTGGTAAAATGCTTTCTGGGCTTGCTCAAATTCTAAGATCTATAGAGCAGGGCTTGTTAAAAAAGCCAAGCAGTAGCATACGAAATCGGGAGTGTTCAAAAGACTTATTTCGATGACTGCCACAATGGGTTCTTTAAAGCTGCACTCTCACAGATTTATATATCTAGCATTAAGCACTCATGGTAATGCGGTTAAAAATATACCTATATAAATGTTGATTTTAATTAATAGCTACAGCTAAAAAGAATGCCAAAATATATCTAATATTTGTTTATCTGTCCATAGGGTTAGCAATGATATGTTTTAATGTAAAAAATAAATAAATAAATAAAAATTGGCATCGACCTATATTGTTCCCCCTTCGAATTCCTCTTTCCATAATTGTTTACCTTTTGAATTTCAACACCAAGGAACAATAATGATTGGACCTCAAAAATATTTTATTATAATAATTTTGAAACCATAATTTCAAAACATTCAATCTGTGAGAGTGCAGAGATTTCAAAACATTCAATCTGTGAGAGTGCAGCTTTAATGTCTTGTTAATAATTGACAATTTTCAGCAATTTGGTATTTTACTAGTGAAATATTGTTCTGGAAATTGACAAAAATTCACTTTTGTGTTCTGTCCATTGTTTTGGGCACAATATTTCACTCATGCATGATACTTGTTATGATTTCTTGTGTCTACTTTGTTGTAGATCACGACAGCTCTCAACCTGGAACTGGTGCATGTGGCAGGATCAATGAAAACATTACATGTAAGTGTTATTCAATTTAAACATGTGTAAATTCAGGTTGGCAAAAGTTATGAAATGATACAAGGAAAGTTCTTGTTCCGGTTTTATCAGTACAAGCAAAATATAGAGGTGTGCTCCAATGTTGTTTCATTATTTTGCTTGAATACATATTTGAAAAAAAGTATATTATCCATAACTTTTGTAATGTTTTTCAGCTGCGGAATGTATACAGACTACAAGTACCTGTGCAAGTGGCAGTGCTTTGATGTCTTCGTCAACAGGTATGTGATGTCATTGCTAGGGATTGGTTTCGGCACGACAATGTCAAGTAGCATTGATGGAAAGTAATAAAAATTGGTACGTTAGTAGCTTATAAGTGAAACTATCTTGATATTGCTTTTGATTGTGTTTGGTTCAAGTTCAAGATCACTGTAAAGTTAATAGGCTATAATTGCTTATATTAAAAACACTATTTTTTCAGAATGAGTTAAGTGTTTAAACATGCATAATCTTATAATCTGATATTTTAAAGACAATTTTATCTATTAAAGCAATATATGGAAATTACTAGTATTGAGAATAGGATAACAATATGAACACAAATTTAAATGTTCATGTCTATTCCTCAGTTTATTACGTTTATTAGGTTGTTTATTTATTTTTCAGATGAAGTTCCATGTGTATTTGCAGAGAAAATGCAGAGGAAATGTATGTCATTTTGGGCATAGTTTGTATTTAATTATAGGAAGAAAACCACAGTCTAGTTATTTTCATGAGTCTCCTTCACTTCATAATGTGCTGAAACTATATAACTGACTCTATCTATCCTTTTTCCATGGTTCTTTTCATTTATTATGTTTATCAGGCTTTTGAAGGTCATTACTTTGGATCTTTTACAGCTCGAAAACGATCAACTGATGTGGACGAACTGTATGAGCTGGAAAAGAAG
Source organism: Mya arenaria (assembly GCF_026914265.1). Taxonomy (NCBI): domain Eukaryota; kingdom Metazoa; phylum Mollusca; class Bivalvia; order Myida; family Myidae; genus Mya; species Mya arenaria. Next base: position 50,532,876 of record NC_069127.1, read on the forward strand.
AGAGCTAGAGTAGAACTGCAGTTGGCCGAGAACCGAGTAGCCCATGAGAATGAGTTATTTGAACTGAAAAAAGCAATACTTGAAAAAAACCTTGAACAAGTGTTTAGCAATAGTTCTATCATACCATTTAATGAATTGTAAACCCTTTATTTATTCAATTTTCTGTAAAAACAATTGTAAGTCATTGAAACTGTTATAGCTATGTTATAGTCATATAAAATAAATTAAAATCTTAAGTTTTAAGAATGGATGTAGTGGACCGACTGATCGCTCTTAATCATTAAGATTTTTATTCCAGTCATATTACTGACTAAGAATATAACCACGTTATTAGAGACATTTTAAAAGTAAAATGACGCAGGAATTGTGTAGTGGATGAGTCGGTGGCAGTGTTGTCAGCTTTTAGCAACTGCAAAAGATTAATTTTTTAATAAATAGGCATAGAATTAATGATTACCTGTCATCAGTTTTATTGGCTGTAAATGTAGGTTATGTTCTAATTTATCTAATTATAGTATCAATACACTTATTTTTACAACTAAAATTGAAAAGTCTACTGAATTTGTGAATATCAATTATTTAAACAAAATTATTTGCAATATGTCATTAGTTCTTTGTATGTAGTTGTGTTCATATATTCGAGAATTCATCTTGTATTACTTTGCTGAACATGATGTTCAACACAAAATAATGTGAAGAACTTTGTTATCTATAGCATGTGAACAGTGAAATGAAAAGCTATAATAGTGTACACTTTAGAAACAGTTAAACAAGTAGCTAGAATGGTATTTCCATTTAATTCTTTGATACTATTCAGACTTTGCCTTATGCCTTAGTCCTTTCACAAGCAGCAAATACAACTTTAACAGTATCAATGATTATATTCAAGTTTCAGAGATGACTACCTTATCATGCCTATCGAAATATGTGTATGGCTACTGTTGTCGTTTGGATTGTTGGTGGCAAAATTGCAACCATTTTAGATTAAGTTACTTTTTTGTATTGAAGCTATTGAAAACAAGATATGCATTTCTTTGAACAGGATAGTACACCACATCTCCCTCTGTTGTACTGAACATGTGTTGTCAAGCAATGTTATATAAACCATATGTGGAGCAGTTATACATGTCAAGACTGAATGTCAGAATTGATATTTCTTTTTTGTATGCCAGGGAATTATTAAGTTGTAAATGCAGTGTTTTCATGTGAATTCACTTGTACAGATTGTCATTTTTTGTGTAGTCTTGACTGCTCCATTGATATGATTCTGAATTAGAGTTTTATTCTGCAAAGGATATTTGTTCAGATAAGCAATTATTAATTTGAAATTTTGTTAAGAAATGTTACCATGGAGACCAATCACTGTTTTGCCATGACTTAAATTGTGATTGTTAAAGTAAAAGCTGTCTATATTTTAATGTCATATAATCAAAGAGAAAACATCCAAAGTAGTGCTAAGCATCTTCATGCTTGAATTCTGACAGTATTGTGAGATACTGTGGAAATCAATGGCATTGGAGTAAATCAATTAGATTTTATTGTTTATTATTAGTACCTCAAAACTGATATTTTAATGGTTATGGGCTCAAACTATTCATGTATATTGTGCACTTATGTCATGTACATTTTGAGAAACTTGAAGAAATTGATGTTTGTGACAATTGTAAACCCTATTTCCATATGAATTAGTGCATGTTAAATAGCCATACCGAACTGTCATTGTCAAGTATAAGCATATACACCATTAAACAATACACTCCAAAAAATACCGATTCTGATTCGAATTAGTTTGATGTAAAAATATGATATGCTTATATTTGTTCAAAATAATTGAGTTAAACGTAGTTATATTATTGTATCATCGATGTTTTAGTAGTGGTTTTTCTCCTGCTAAATTAAAGTAAATTTGTAAATAATGTTGTTAGACTGTATTTTCCGTCTTTAAACTTTGAAAAATAAATACAAACGCAAGTACAGTTCGAAATGAAACTGGTTCATTGTATATTTACCACTTAGTATCGTATTACTTATACAGCCAGCTTGAAATTACAATCAATTAACGCCGATATACTACTCTTCTACTGATTCAGTACACTTTACGAAAAATATGTCGTGCTGACAAAGTCCCTAAAGGCATTCCCTGCAACATCAACCGGTTGGTTCGGTGCATCTGGGTGATTGTCGGACTCGACCACAAAGCGTCCAAATGAGTCTCCCCGCTTAATCCCGATGTTGTGCAGGATGGCACACGCCATTGTCGTCCTGCAAGCCTTCATCTCGGATGTCCTTATCCCGTACGACATAACTGCAAACCTCCTCTTTAAAACACCAAACGTTTGCTCGATGATGACTCTAGTTTTACAGAGTGATCTGTTAAATCTGAAATCATTCAGAATTTGGTTGGTAAGAACGTATTTTTTAACATAAATCTTTATATAAAATAACAATTATAATATCTTTGACTAGAAAGCTCCATAATTATGTCATGTCGGAATTACATCATTAAAACTAACACGACTGAACATGACCGAGCGGCAATACCTCTCCTGTGTCTGAGTCTGGGGGTTCAGGTATGGCGTCATCAAGTACTTCTTACATGCATAGCCACTATCTCCTAGCAACACTCCATCCATTCCTGCAAAAGTCAGTTCCCTTTCAAAGAGTATGTAGTGCAGTACATTAATTGTTATGCAAAATAAGTACGGGCCGGTGCTTTGCTTGAAGTACAATGGTCATGTTGTACGTCATTTATAATTGAAACAACAAAACGATTTTCATATATAACTTGGCATAAATACCATTCTCCAACTGTGCACATAATCTGCTTTCCCTAAATATACGGCTGTCGTGTACGCTCCCGGGCCACTTGGCTACGACATCCATGATGATGAAACGAGCATCGCATACCATCTGTCACATGAAAAAATATGAAAATTATAAAGTAACTTTTACAATCAAACATACCTGTTTGGACAACCTATATGATGGGGATGAAAACATTTTAATTTGATGATTCATTTATTTCATTCGTTTTTTTTATCATATGGTAATGAAAAATTATTAAACCTGAACGTTCACTGAATGGAACCCTTTTCGATTTACGAAATCTGCTTTGTTATGTGTTGGTGCTCTGATGCGGACATGTGTGCAGTCTATGCACCCCAACACGTTCGGGAATCCTGAAAAGTAAGATAGCACAAAATGCAATTAACAGTAAACAAGTATTGCATGTATGTGGTTTTAAATGAACATTAATGCAATGTTATGATTCATCAAGTTATTTAAGGCAAGGGGCGTAACTGTCGAAACTAGCATGCAGCATTAAGAGAGTTGAACTTAACCTTCACTAGGTAACGGCATTTCCGGAAGTTTACATTAATTACATTAGCAACCAATCAAAACGGTAATTAATATAAAAGTTTAATACCCGCAATGCTGTAAAATTCCTTCTTCTTTATTCTTATCTCTGCATCATCAACAGGCATGCTTATAAACCTGTTAATGTGCCTGCATAATGCGTTGGTAACCCTGTCTATGGCACGCCCCACAGATGGACGGGAAATTCCATGAATCTCGGCAATTAATAAATGGTGAGCTCCCGTGGCGAAAAATTGAAGAGTTACAAGCACAGAGAGCAGAGGTGGTAGTGGCAAGCTTCGTCTTGTTACAGCATCAAGTTCATTAAAAACAACACCCACTATCATTACGATTGTTTCAGGATAAAATCGGTATCTCTCCCGAACTTCCACTCTTGATAATCTCTCCAACGGGTTGGCCCTGTCTTTAAACACTCTTGGAACCCGCTGTTGACCATACATAGCGATTCTCTGCAGACGCTGGAATCTATCTACATAGTTGTCGGCCATTTTTGAGTTTGAGACAAAAAATGAGAGTGCTACAAGGCTGTCTCAAATATTAAGCTTGATTTTTTGAGTTTGAGATTGAGTTTGAGATTGAGTTTTTTTGTGAACACTGAAATGAGTTTCGACTTAAAATGAGTCCTGTTTTGAGTTCATTCTTTGAGATTGAGTCAGAGATTTGTCTTAAGTTCTTTCGTGATACTGGGGCATTTGCATTTACTAATTTTACGGGAATAATAGGAAATGGGATTTTCATGCTTTATTAAATTTGCAACTTATTTAGTAAGGTATAAAAAATATGTTTTTGTTTCCACTAACCTGACTAGCCCTTTTTCCTCCCGACCATACACTATTTTTTGCCATAGTGTGGTTTTGAGTTTTAAGTTCAACTTGAATAAAACAAAAAATAAAAACATTTCACAACATTTCTAAAATGCATTCCCTTTCTTGGCATTGAATGATTTCTTTTTAATACCAGCCTACTTAAAGGCCTAACTAGCCTTACTGTCCATGCTATAACAATACGCAGGCGATCTTGCTCTTCTCAACGGAGAAACCCATGCGGCTGTCCTGATGTCAGTCTAAGGGAACAACGAACAGTAACTTTTGAAGGTATTGTGATAGAAATAAACACTCAATTGTTTTTAACAGTATATTAACATTAGTGCCCCACGTTATTTTCCATCACAAACGGCTAACTTCAAGTACGCATGAAAAACAAAACAATCATTGTTTCCGTTCCAGATCGAAAACTCAGACCTTTTGGCACGCTGCTTGGCCGATAGCTTAACAAAAATAGTTGTCAGCTACGCACGTGCTTTTGCCCTTGTTTTGCCCTTGATATTTCAATCCGGACAGAAAACACATTATTAATATGTATAATAAATACCGGCCCGTTAACATTTAATAAATTAAAAACAAAACAATTTACAACACGTCGGAATGGTAAATTCAAAAAGAAAAGATTAAAAGACACTCGATTTATTATTTTCACATATTAAAGCCTTTTTAAAGTTGTAATAAACTTGCAATAACGCCTCCTTTGTGATAGGCATCTGTTAAAATGCTTAATAATGGCTTTTGTGATTAAAACTGCATAAACACGTAAGTTTGCCTGATTATTAAGTCATTTCCGCGTAATGGTGCCTTTCATATCGCATTTGTTTTGCCAAAATAGCCAATAAAATGCCTCTTTGCATAATCATGCATTATGAAAGTTCGTTATGTCGAGTTTAAAATATAAGGGTTTTGTAGATATTCCCCATTACAATAAATGTTTAGTATGTGCACATGCAATAATGTAAAATAACTAATTGAACATCATTTCGCACATTTGGTCAATACTAAGTCTGTGATACGAATAGATGAACAGCTATTCATTTATTTAAAGGTTACATCATTTTAAGGGCCCGAAACAAGCATAGTGACATATACATAAGAATAAGTCGACTTGCATTCTTTTCAGTTTGTTTTGATATGCATTTCATTTCCCCCCAAATATTTCAGAATTAACAGAACAGAACAGAACATTTATTGTTAACTTGAACATATACAGTTCATCGTTGTAACGGCACTAGAACAAACGACTCCACAGTCAACTTCTCCAGATTCAACAACTCCAGAGTCAGCTACTCCAGAGTCAACTACTCCACAGTCAACTACTCCACAGTCAGCTACTCCACAGTCAACTACTCCAGAGTCACCTCCTCCACAGTCAACTACTCCACAGTCAACTACTCCACAGTCAACTACTCCACAGTCAACTACTCCACAGTCACCTCCTCCAGAGTCAACTACTCCAGAGTCAACTACTCCAGAGTCACATCCTCCAGAGTAACCTCCTCCAGAGTCAGCTACTCCAGAGTCAACTACTCCAGAGTCAACTACTCCAGAGTCAGCTACTCCAGAGTCAACTACTCCACAGTCAACTACTCCAGAGTCAACTACTCCACAGTCAACTACTCCAGAGTCAGCTACTCCAGAGTCAGCTACTCCAGAGTCAACTTCTCCACAGTCAAATACTCCACAGTCAACTACTCCAGAGTCAACTACTCCAGAGTCAACTACGGCACAGTCAGCTTCTCCAGAGTATACTACTCCAGAGTCAACTACTCCAGAGTCAACTACTCCAGAGTCAACTACTCCAGAGTCAACTACTAAAGAGTCAACTACTCCACAGTCAACTACTCCAGAGTCAACTACTCCAGAGCCAACTACTCCAAAGTCAGCTACTCCAGAGTCAGCTACTCCAGAGTCAACTACTCCACAGTCAACTACTCCAGAGTCAACTACTCCAGAGTCACCTCCTCCACAGTCAACTACTCCACAGTCAACTACTCCACAGTCAACTACTCCACAGTCAACTACTCCACAGTCACCTCCTCCAGAGTGAACTACTCCAGAGTCAACTACTCCAGAGTCAACTACTCCAGAGTCACCTCCTCCAGAGTCAGCTACCACTCCAGAGTCAGCTACTCCAGAGTCAACTACTCCAGAGTCAGCTACTCCAGAGTCAGCTACTCCACAGTCAGCTACTCCACAGTCAACTACTCCAGAGTCACCTCCTCCACAGTCAACTACTCCACAGTCAACTACTCCACAGTCAACTACTCCACAGTCAACTACTCCACAGTCACCTCCTCCAGAGTCAACTACTCCAGAGTCAACTACTCCAGAGTCACATCCTCCAGAGTAACCTCCTCCAGAGTCAGCTACTCCAGAGTCAACTACTCCAGAGTCAACTACTCCAGAGTCAGCTACTCCAGAGTCAACTACTCCAGAGTCAACTACTCCACAGTCAACTTCTCCAGAGTCAGCTACTCCAGAGTCAACTACTCCAGAGTCAACTACTCCAGAGTCACCTCCTCCAGAGTCAGCTACCACTCCAGAGTCAGCTACTCCAGAGTCAACTACTCCAGAGTCAGCTACCACTCCAGAGTCAGCTACTCCAGAGTCAACTACTCCAGAGTCACCTCCTCCAGAGTCAGCTACTCCAGAGTCAGCTACTCCAGAGTCAACTACTCCAGAGTCAACTACTCCAGAGTCAGCTACTCAAGAGTCAACTACTCCAGAGTCAACTACTCCAGAGTCAACTACTCCAGAGTCACCTCCTCCAGAGTAACCTCCTCCATAGTCAGCTACTCCAGAGTCAACTACTCCAGAATCAACTACTCCAGAGTCAGCTACTCCAGAGTCAACTACTCCAGAGTCAACTACTCCACAGTCAACTACTCCAGAGTCAACTACTCCACAGTCAACTACTCCAGAGTCAACTACTCCAGAGTCAACTACTCCAGAGTCAACTACTCCAGAGTCAACTACTCTAGAGTCAGCTACTCCAGAGTCAACTTCTCCAGAGTCAACTACTCCAGAGTCAACTTCTCCAGAGTCACCTCCTCCAGAGTCAACTACTCCACAGTCAACTACTCCAGAGTCAGCTACTCCAGAGTCACCTCCTCCAGAGTCAACTACTCCACAGTCAACTACTCCAGAGTCAACTACTCCAGAGTCAACTACTCCAGAGTCAACTACTCCAGAGTCAACTACTCCAGAGTCAACTACTCCAGAGTAACCTCCTCCAGAGTCAACTACTCCACAGTCAACTACTCCACAGTCAACTACTCCGCAGTCAACTACTCCAGAGTCACCTCCTCCAGAGTCAACTACTCCAGAGTCAACTACTCCAGAGTCAGCTACTCCAGAGTCAGCTACTCCAGAGTCAACTACTCCAGAGTCACCTCCTCCAAAGTCAACTACTCCACAGTCAACTACTCCAGAGTCAGCTACTCCAGAGTCAGCTACTCCAGAATCAACTACTCCAGAGTCAACTACTCGTGTCAACTACTCCAGAGTCAACTACTCCAGAGTCAACTACTCCAGAATCAACTACTCCAGAGTAACCTCCTCCAGAGTCAACTACTCCACAGTCAACTACTCCGCAGTCAACTACTCCACAGTCAACTACTCCAGAGTCAGCTACTCCACAGTCAACTACTCCAGAGTCAACTACTCCAGAGTCAACTACTCCAGAGTCAACTACTCCAGAGTCAACTACTCCAGAGTCAACTACTCCAGATTCAACTACTCCAGAGTCAACTACTCCAAATTCAACTACTCCAGAGTCAACAACTCCAGAGTCAACAACTCCAGAGTCAACAACTCCAGAGTCAACTACTCCAGAGTCACCTCCTCCAGAGTCAACAACTCCACAGTCAACTACTCCAGAGTCAGCTACTCCAGAGTTAACTACTCCAGAGTCAACTACTCCAGAGTCAACTACTCCAGAGTCAACTACTCCAGAGTCAGCTACTCCAGAGTCAACTACTCCAGAGTCACCTCCTCCAGAGTCAGCTACTCTACTCCAGAGTCACCTCCTCCAGAGTCAGCTAGTACTCCAGAGTCAGCTACTCCAGAGTCAACTACTCCAGAGTCAACTACTCCAGAGTCAACTACTCCAGAGTCAACTACTCCAGAGTATACTACTCCAAAGCCAACTACTCCAGAGTCAGCTACTCCAGAGTCAGCTACTCCAGAGTCAACTTCTCCAGAGTCAGCTACTCCAGAGTCAACTACTCCCGAGTCAACTACTCCAGAGTCAACTACTCCAGAGTCAACTACTCCAGAGTCAACTTCTCCAGAGTAGACTAGTCCAGAGTCAACTTCTCCAGAGTCACCTCCTCCAGAGTCAACTACTCCAGAGTCAACTACTCCAGAGTCAGCTACTCCAGAGTCAACTTCTCCAGAGTCAACTACTCCAGAGTCAACTACTCCAGAGTCAACTACTCCAGAGTCAACTACTCCACAGTCAACTACTCCAGAGTCAGCTACTCCAGAGTCAGCTACTCCAGAGTCAACTACTCCAGAGTCACCTACTCCAGAGTCAACTACTCAAGAGTCAACTACTCCAGAGTCAGCTACTCCAGAGTCAACTACTCCAGAGTCAACTACTCCAGAGTCAACTACTCCAGAGTCACCTCCTCCAGAGTCAGCTACTACTCCAGAGTCAGCTACTACTCCAGAGTCAGCTACTCCAGAGTCAACTACTCCAGAGTCACCTACTCCAGAGTCAACTACTCCAGAGTCAACTACTCCAGAGTCATCTACTCCAGAGTCAGCTACTCCAGAGTCAACTTCTCCAGAGTCAGCTACTCTAGAGTAACCTCCTCCAGAGTCAGATACTCCAGAGTCAGATACTCCAGAGTCAGACACTCCAGAGTCAGCTACTCCAGAGTCAACTACTCCAGAGTCAGCTACTCCAGAGTCAGCTACTCCAGAGTCACCTCCTCCAGAGTCAGCTAGTACTCCAGAGTCAGCTACTCCAGAGTCAACTACTCCAGAGTCAACTACTCCAGAGTCAACTACTCCAGAGTCAACTACTCCAGAGTATACTACTCCAAAGCCAACTACTCCAGAGTCAGCTACTCCAGAGTCAGCTACTCCAGAGTCAACTTCTCCAGAGTCAGCTACTCCAGAGTCAACTACTCCCGAGTCAACTACTCCAGAGTCAACTACTCCAGAGTCAACTACTCCAGAGTCAACTTCTCCAGAGTAGACTACTCCAGAGTCAACTTCTCCAGAGTCACCTCCTCCAGAGTCAACTACTCCAGAGTCAACTACTCCAGAGTCAGCTACTCCAGAGTCAACTTCTCCAGAGTCAACTACTCCAGAGTCAACTACTCCAGAGTCACCTCCTCCAGAGTCAACTACTCCACAGTCAACTACTCTAGAGTCAGCTGCTCCAGAGTCAGCTACTCCAGAGTCAACTACTCCAGAGTCACCTACTCCAGAGTCAACTACTCAAGAGTCAACTACTCCAGAGTCAGCTACTCCAGAGTCAACTACTCCAGAGTCAACTACTCCAGAGTCAACTACTCCAGAGTCACCTCCTCCAGAGTCAGCTACTACTCCAGAGTCAGCTACTACTCCAGAGTCAGCTACTCCAGAGTCAACTACTCCAGAGTCAGCTACTCCAGAGTCAACTACTCCAGAGTCAACTACTCCAGAGTCATCTACTCCAGAGTCAGCTACTCCAGAGTCAACTTCTCCAGAGTCAGCTACTCTAGAGTAACCTCCTCCAGAGTCAGATACTCCAGAGTCAGATACTCCAGAGTCAGACACTCCAGAGTCAGCTACTCCAGAGTCAACTACTCCAGAGTCAGCTACTCCAGAGTCAGCTACTCCAGAGTCAACTACTCCAGAGTCAGCTACTCCAGAGTAACCTCCTCCAGAGTCAGCTACTCCAGAGTCAGCTACTCCAGAGTCAACTACTCCAGAATCAACTACTTCAGAGTCACCTCCTCCAGAGTCACCTCCTCCAGAGTCAACTACTCCACAGTCAACTACTCCAGAGTCAGCTACTCAAGAGTCAACTACTCCAGAGTCACCTACTCCAGAGTCAACTACTCCAGAGTCACCTCCTCCAGAGTCAACTACTCCAGAGTCAACTACTCCAGAGTCAACTACTCCAGAGTCAGCTACTCCAGAGTCAACTGCTCCAGAGTCAGCTACTCTAGAGTCAACTTCTCCTGAGTCAGCTTCTCCAGAGTCAATTTATCCAGAGTCAACTACTCAATGACCGACGACACAAGAACAAACGCCAACACAAACGCCGCTAGGACAATCGACACTTCTATTTACTTTATATTCATTTTTGCATTTTTTGATTGTTGATATGTGACAAGCTTCGTAAAGCAGGTCTTGTATTTAAAGATATCTCTGCTAAACCTCAATATGAAAGCTCGCGCCGCATGACATTATCCCCACGTGACCCAAAATTGACACTTGACGCATTTTAGAGGTATTCATTTTGTGATTATACTCACATAGTTGCACATTTTTGTTGTTTCTGTTGCTATGGAGTTCAGTTGCGTAGACTACGATCATTCAATATTGATCACGGTCGCCGAAACGCTTTTTGAACGATTATTTATAGAAATCCGGAATTAGGCAACTGCCAAGTATATTGTCAACGATTCCAGAAGCATAAATTGTATACACATTTAACAATAAACTTTTGCAAATACTCTTTCTTGAAATTATATTTTTGTTTCAGGAAAATTTGTTAAATTAAATAGCAAGAACTGTTTTACTGCAAATAAATAAATAAATATATAAAGCTTGTAGGCAAGATTTTTATTGTCCCATTCAGGAAAACAGGAGCACGCCACACGGATGCAATCACTCCTGATGCTGTTTGATAAGTTAATCAAGAGCCACAATTCGTCAGTTATTGAAGCCATATTTATGGGTTTACAAATACATGTCACTGGTAGCATATATTCTCAATTTAAGGTAACTACATTAAACCAGTTGTTAAGCAGTTGATGAGGTTTAGCAGAGAAAACAATTTAATTTGGAGTCATCAGCCTTGCAACATGTGTACCCCCAATGGTTTGTGATTTCAAACCAATGTTGACGTTTGTAAAATAGTGACAAGATTATTGCATTACAGGATTCCGGCTGAATATCCTAACTGAAAACCCATTTTTGACAATTGTATTAACAAAAGGTTACGTCAAAATTGAGTCGATTGAAAAATTGGGTAGGGGTTGGTGTTTGCTCCCATTATGTAATATTGATATGTCCATATGATTTAGACTATTTGCAAGGTACTGAAGTAAGAATATCAACAAAAGTTGCAAACTTACAGAAATGGTCAAGGTAAAATATTTACATCTCAACTTCCATTCCTTAAATGAACTGCCTTTCGGCAATTGCGTTTATCAATCGATGAACGCAACATCTTCGGATATGTTCGAATCGCAATTCATAGCATAACAATATACATGAACACTATTGATCTTTTTATTGTTTGTATTGTGTCAGCAGGTCCCGTAAATATAAATCAACATTTTAGAAAGTGTTAATTTATTATATTTTAAATAAAGTGATGCCATAAGTGTTTCATTTTTACGTTTAAAAGTGATTTCAAGCGGTTGATCTTTTCCCGCGTTATTATGACGTCATTTGAAAAAAATGTTTCCGGTTACAGTCGGGTCGTTCGACTTACAGAATGGGTTACTGTTAGGTTTTCTTTACTGAAATGAATTACATTTTCAACCTTTTTTTTAATTTAATATTGAACTATTTGTGTAAATATAAGTAATGAATGAATTGCAGGATTGATGTCATTATCGGGGATATGAACTCAATTGGGCTGGTCAAAGTACGCGTGGAGTCCTGACTTCACACACTTAGACAAGCCCAATTGCGTTCAAACCCCGATAATGACATCAACCCCGCAATTCATTCCTTAAATGAACATTGAAAGGGCAAAATGCAGGGTAGGGTAAAAATGATTTTAGACCCCAAAACATGCTTTAAATGGGGTTTGTTATTAACTTGTTGTATTAGATGAGTTATATACATGCTTGGAAGGCTAATGCATCTGCTTTAAGGTTTGATTTCCATCACCATCAACTAATACATTCAATTATGACTTTTGGGACAAAATAACCTAAATGGCGAATTTAACTCTCAATTCTTTTAGTCGTTACAGAAATCAGAAAACTAGCAAACTATAAGCTCCTGCATTTTCTATTAAGTGAATACTTGGACATTCATTTTGACATACATTCTTCGAGGGTGCACACTTGAGATATAAAGGAAAACATTCTAGAAGGAGGAAGCATGACGCAACAGTGGTCTAGTGGCTGACAACTAAGTTGTTAACTAATGATCATTGAATACTTACCGTTATCATGGGGCCCATTACCTAACAATATACTCTCTGCCTTGAGCCGATGGATATACCAGTGGCGTCGTTACATAAACGTTCACCACTTGTCCACCAAAGGGATCCTTCGGATTCATAAAATGCATAATATCTTATATGGTATGACAAATGACAATATCTATCGGTTCTAACGACATCAATGAGCACCACGTTAGCACCGGCTAATCTTGAATCATTCGGTGATGATTTTGCCAAGAACGGTTTAATTGAGTTTTGGTTAACAAATAATAAAGACAACTATAATTAATACGAGATTCGAATACGTGATTTGCTATGTAAGTAAGTTTCGTTAAACTTTTGGTTAAAGCAAGTTGAAGACATGCCATTTTTTGAGCACCAAACCTTTAATGACACGTAGCGTAGTTGATTTGTTCCACCTGTCCAAAGGCAAATTAAAGTATGGCAATACAGAGGGCAATTATATGTCAGAGACGTTTTCTTCGTCGTTAGTCTGGTGCCAATGGATCAGGGAATCACATATCCAATTAGGACTCTTATCGTTTATGGAAGATTGGCTAGAAACGAAATCAGAGCATTTTAAAGCAAAATTCAAAAATGTAGTAAAAATAAAGGTTTAATAAGAAGCTCAGCGTCACACGCAGTGTCTCATCATTGAAGGTAATTTTACCCGGAATAAAGTAATTATTAAAAAAACGTCATAACCAATCATAACTTAACTACTCTTGAAGTTGAAGGAGAATCCCAACTAACCATCTTGAACCATTTTTGTTTCGATATATCAGGTGGTGACGCACATCTAAAGTTGCAACCCGAAATTGTAATCCCTTTGACGTCCATCCTGGAGCCGAACCTGTTAGACATCACTTAAACGAAGTACCAGAGCGAATCGAAATGTGTATGCTGCGTCAGTGTGACCATTTATGGCTTCGTTTAACTTTCCACTCATTATTTTTGATTTGAGCCTGCAGGCTCAGGTACCCGGTGCCCTAGCTTTGGCTTCGCCTGACATTCATAACTTTTGTATGGTTTAATGTGTTTTATTTAGGAAATCAATAAGACACATTCTACAAAAGTATCAAAGTTTGGATCGATCGATATGTAGTTAAACCAACTGGCATTTATTTTCTAAAACTATGCAAATATAAGAAAGAGCAGATGATGATGTCTTTTTAAAGAATCGTATTAGAAAACCCATTAATTGTAAAACTGTCAAATTCTAACGGATCAAGTAAGTTGTACTTAGATTTAAACTAATACGAATGGTCATTAAACGTTTTGATTTCTGCTTAATGAGTAAGACATGATGTTTTTAAAGCACACCTTCATAACAAATGTCCTCGTAAATGGTTATATTTAACAATGGATAGGCGATAGCATTCCAAAGCTGAGTTCAGGAACAAATGATGCACGTACCGAGACGGAATTGGTTGATTCTGTAATTACTGGAATGTCGTTTTCAAATAGTTTGATTACTTCGAATTCTTAAGTCTCATTTTCGTTACATGTATCTTAAGGATACTAATTTAAATGTTGTCATCTACAGGTAGCCATTTCCATACTCAGTGTGAACTGCATTTTGCCTTGACCTAAAAAGACCCAGACGTCACCGATCACCGAACATGACGTCAGTGATTATAACGTTGATCTCACTCGACGCAACATCATACAAAAGAACCGTCTTCTCAAATGATGTAATTCTTTCATCTCTCAAAGACAGCGTGTTTAAATGTTATCTTGGCTATAATTCAATAATCTTGCGGGTTTCCTTTGTCGGTTGCTAGAAACGATTCATCTAGGAAGCAGAGCTTTGTTCTAGATTTGACTCCTCTAAACGCGTTTTTTTTTTCTCAAAGCTTTTCAATGTTTTTTTTAAGAATTGCGACCTTTGAGGTTACCTTCACACCTTGCATTTGTAAAGGTCTATTTTTTAAGGAGCCGTCAAAGATATACATGCCAGGTCACTATAAAGGCAAACTATTCGGTTCTGAAAAGTTAACCCGGTAAAGTGATGATAGTTGGATTTCATTGTTAAAAGTACACTTCTTAAATAAATTTGTGATGTATTATTATTTTGTAACATATTAAAATGTACTAGAACGTATTTTTTTTTTGGAAATCAGTATAAGTTGTGTTGTGGCTGTTCTCAGGTCCAGGTATAGTTGATTGATTGCTTACGAACGCAGGCATTCAATACTTTCAGTAAGTGCTGTGACACATTTGAAACGGTTGTGTGTTTGTAAAATATTTTGCATATTCTTTTTATCGCACTAGTGAAAGTTTCCATATAAAGATATCAAATTGTTGTGTAAATCCCATTGTTATGTGTGTGTGTGTGTGTGTGTGTGTGTGTGTGTGTGTGTGTGTGTGTGTGTGCGTGCGTGCGTGCGTGTGTGTTTGTAATTGTGTGAAAGTATTGATGTGGTGTCATGAATATTTGACGATTCTGAAAAGGAAATAATTGTTTTACTCACGATATATGAGAAATATGTTTTCAAGTTTCTTAAATAAATTACGTAATAAATATGACTGGTATATGAAACTGCAACACAAATTTATTATTTGTGTTCGACAACAAAAATAACGCAGGTCATCATTAAACTTTATTTCAAACTGAAAACTTTTTATCAATATAAATCATTCTGTTAAAATACTGTTTATAATAAAATAAAACAAAGACAACAGTGTTTAACTATAAAAAATATTAGAAGAATAACACTCTCATAATTGATTATTCATTATTAAAACAATTTTCTGATATACGTGCTACATGATGCTGAAAAATAAGTGAATAATTATATGACTACCACCAATAAAACATAACAAAATCACACAACATCAATAACAATTCAAAATAATCTGCAACATCCACCGCAATTCTTTTTGATTGGTAAATAGTATGAAAATAAAAAACAACAGCGAAATGATAAAACGATACAGTAAATCGTGTTTAGTAAATACAGCATTTCAAATAAGTTTCATTAAATTCCGTCAAGTAGTTCTTGAGTTCTTTTCGGCAAAATATGGTTGAAAAAGAACAATGAAAACCCATTACAGTACGTCTTCCTTTTAGTCGAAGCGGAGACAAAATAAAGCTAAGTATATAGACGAAATGCCAACACCTTTAAGAGCAAGTTGTCATTTGTAAACTTGTATAAGTGTTTATCAGCTTTACTATTAAGCTTTAGCTGTTATTTATTTATAATTTGTTGATAAACATCCGTTGCCTTTTTTTACTCATTTTGCTTCCGAGAGTAAAATAATATCTTATTTCGGATAAGAAAAACAAAATCATACGAGTGCAATGAATTTTTTTATATTGATCTCAATCATTTAAAAGGCATTTAATATATTTGTTTTCTATCTTAGGATGTAGTTTCACTTGTCTGTAAGTGTCAGTAAGGCATGGACCTACAGTCTCTGTGTGTCCCAGTGTGCTGTTAATCTGAAGGAGCAAACACTACTCCTGATATTATGGTTATTAAATCTCGTCGACATTAAACCTTGTGCTTAAATATTTGGCTTTTAGGTGCGTCCCATTTAATTATTGATCGAAAGGAGCAAGAATTTAACTGATGTAATTCGTTTGAAATAAACTCCTTCTTAATCAACGCATGCTTAACAGCTTTTGTAAGCATAAAGCATCAATCTAATTCAAGTATAATTTCATGTTAGATATTTTTATATTAGTCTGTTATCCAACAAAACGGTAAAAAAATTGGTGTCACTTTTTTAAAGTTATATAATCCCTCGGAGTAGGCGATTTAAAGTGCAATTGACTAACATCTTTATCCAGTGCTGGTTTCTTCGAATAGTTTTCTCTTAATTTCCTCCAGTATTACTCCTTGTTTGTCAATTTCTGTTTTCATTGTCTTCATTGCTTTCTTGAGATTTTTTTGTTTATGAATCATCTTGTTCTGGTTTATTTCAACTTGATTCTCATACTGAAACAAAGAATAATCTAAGTCAAATTATTTAGGTTGAACAATCTTTTTTCAGAATTTCAGAATATTTGAAACTCGTGTATCAACCGAACAATTTGTTTTCTATACAAAAATGTAATTCGTGGAACCGAATGATTTCGATATTGATGCTTTCTTTGCATTCCTTCTTTCTTCATCATCTTTCGCGTCCGTAAAACTTTATTTAAGCATTTAAGATACCGAGAATCAAGCCTAAGAGATTTAAATGGATTGTATCAATTTTAGCAATCAAAGAAAATAAAAACCATATTTAAGTGTGTCTTCGTCTTTGGTTTTATTACATATTAGTAGACCCATCAGTTTACCCAGTGTTATTTCTTTCCTATGTTTAAAAACATATAATCGATTACAAACATATGCAAGGTAATGACGTTTTTTCATCATTCAATCATACGCAAATGTTCACAATAACCTAACCTTTTCTGCATTTTTTGAAAGGGCTTTGTTAATTTCTTCTTCGCTTTTAAACGATTTTACGTAAACATCAATGTACCATCCTGGTGGCCAGATCAATTTACCACAACAACGCATCTTTGAAACACTCAGTAAAAGCCGTTCGACGTCAAGAACAAGTTTCACCTAAATTGGAGCACAATATAGTCAACAGTATGAATAAATACGAATAAAAGAAGATAGCACTGACACATTAAATACAACTCTTAAAGATATATGAGTTAAGATAAGCTATGCTATTACAGAAAACTTAACATCATTATGCTATGAATATGTAGTGAAGTTGTAAAATGAAATCAAATTTGTAACTATAAACGTGCCTTCATTTGTATCCCTTTGAGTTTTGCATGGTCTTGTACCGCTTTGATGTCATCAATTGCAAGACCAATCATCAGGTTCATTATTACAATGGTCATCACAATCAGGAATATACAGAAAAATGCATATGTGATCCAGTAATGGACAACCTGGTCGTGGAATACATCGTTAAAATCCAGTTCGCCGATCATCATTACGGATGTGCGAAGAATTGCGTTGGGCGCCGTTGAAAATGGCGTCTGAAATTGCAATAAATAAGGTTTACCAAAAGACAAGTAATATCTGATTTAGACTGTTTGGTACTGAGCGTTGATTATTTTTTAAAGAAAAAACTGAAATGATATTTAACATTTAATTATTGCTATCATGTCACAGCATACAAACACCATTTAAGAACGTTGCATCTATTTCACTCATAGGAAAGCCATGCACATTTCACTGTCGTACTTATTTTTATAAAATCAAGGGTCTTACCTGGTTTTGAAGTAAGCAAAAGAAACCAAGACCAAATCCAACAATGAAAAGCACGAAGATGATGAAGAACTTCATTAAGGTCCGCAATATCTTGTTGAGCATAACAACATAAATTCCAATATCTGGCCATTTTTGCAGATACATGACAATTCCAAACCAAGAAAGAACAATGGAAATTGCGCCAAGATTCCATTGAAAAGTCTAAAAACGGTACAAAATGAAATGTTATCAAATAGTCATTAGTTAAAGAAGGTTAACGGATTTGTAAGAACCGGTTATTCATCTGTTATAACGTATGCTACGAGGACCGACGAGTTATAACTCGCCTCTTCCTTCGTATTTTGCATAGTATCGGGAAGTACTCATGGATTTTTTTAAGATTGTTTTCGACACTGTGTGAGTTTTTATCGGTATCAAAAAGTTCTATAGGAAACATTTAGATGAGCTGCAACGTATCTAATCGTAAAGATGGAAAATAAACCGGATTTTCAATATCAAAATCAATTTTTATGTTGCCGTCATAGCGTTTTGAAAAAAATTCAAATAAACCCGTTAATACCTCGCAATATACATTCTTCCTGATATAAGTTATTGACAGATTTACACAAGATCCAGCCACAGCGATCAAAACTTTAAAAGACTTGAACAGTTCCGCAGTAAATCGAACTATATCGTGCACAATACCTAGACTTGAACAAACCGGTAGATCGAACCATATGGTAAAAAAACTAATATATTGAAACACACGCAGTAGGTCAAACCCGTGCAAAAATCTTAATCTTAAAAATACCCGCAGATGATCGAAGCATTCCGTATGAATACTCTTAACTTTCGTGTCTTTTTGCCACCTTACCGAAACAGAATCGAAGGAGTTTCGCCCTGTTGCGCGTGTATTCTTAGAAAGTTCAAATAAACAGTTTGTCTGTTACTATACACACTGTGGCTATTCTCGGTATTACCAGACGAGTTGTTTAGTTTATCTTTTTTGTATTGATTTATGTTAGGAAAATAGGAAAATTTCAACAGTTTGGCGGTGGTGGTAACCAATGCACATGTAGTCCTCATATAACAAAATCTACTTAAACACAGTCATGTCTATTTAATGTAAGGTAGAGTTACTTGGTCTACGTAACTAGGTCATTCTCAAAAACTTTACTGAGAAAATACTCTGCAAACGTACGTATCTGTAGTTGGTGAAGAATTGGCATCCGTCAAAATCGATCACAAATAAGAAACTGGTCACGAAGATAATGATTTCCATCACGTTAACGAAATTGAAATATTGCAAACGTCGCATAATTATTTGTATAAGCTGCAAAGTAATAACATCTATATCGTCTCAAGATTTTAACAAATCGATACTACTAAAGGAATGAAACAGCAACCTATGGTTGCCAAATACAGTATCGTTCTAGAGCTTCTAATATATAGGGAATTAAATTCAAAGGAAACTATCAATAAGAGAAGCTTTCATTGCAACGTTAAAAAGTATATGTTTATGCAATACAATGAATTGATTCAAAGTTTATATGCAAAATGTATATATTGAAAGTGTAATTATCAGAAATGTTTTTATCATGTCGTTAGTTTTGCGAAATTTCTAAATGAATTGATAAAAACCCATTTATATTTTAATCAAAAAGGGGTTAATCTAAACTATTAATCAGTATATTTATGTAATTTTATGTAACGATTTAAAAAGTAGCAATTCAGTCAGTTCTTGTTATTGTTTTGAAATTTCAAAATCATCGGTTTTACCATATCTTTAAGAATCAGCATTATTGCTAACCTGTTAATCTCAGTTTCCGGGCATTTTCAAAATAAAGGCATTTTCTTCTTTTCTTAATCGAAAATAAGCTTTACTTAAAACAGATATGAAATCATTCTCAACAAGATTAAGATGAGTTTTTTTGTTTTCATTTTTCTCACTTCAAGTTATAAAAGTTCAAATATGTTTTAAAAATCGTCAAATCAAGCTATTATTATTTTAAGATAGATTAAGTATTGATTGAATACAGTCAACAACAAGATCCGTCGTAAGACAGCGCGCTCGACTACGCCGCTTTGACTTAGAATACAATAACGATTTAATAATACCAAGTTTGGTCTCTTTATGTCAAACCTAACTAAAATTATTCGATACATAAGGTGACTTTGATGCTGCCCTCCCACCAGCCCGCCCAAACAATGACGCAAGTCATTCAAATAACTTGATTTCCCATTATGAAAATGTGGTTTAAAATATACAAATATGCCTTTCAAAGGAAATAAAAAAAAAAAAAAAAAAAAAAAGTTTTCAAGGGCCATAATTTGTATTTAGGCTTAAAACGGAGTTATGTCTTACTGTAAGATGGTCGTAAATAATTTTGAATTTTATTAAGTGCATTTAATGAACGGTATAAAAGTTTTTTTATTAAAATCCCAACTTGCCCTTAACTTTTACTTGCCTAAAACTTTAACCTAAGTCAATCAGGGGCCATAACGTGTATTAAGGATATGGAGTTATGTAACCTCATTGGGTGATGGTCCAGAACAAGTGTGTGAAGTATTAAGTCAATTGAATGAAGGGTATAGAAGTTATTAAACAATATCCCAACCTGCCCTAAAACTTTAACCTAAGTTCCATAGTCAATCAGGGGCCATAATTTGTATAAAAGATAATGGAGTTATCTAACCTCATTATGTGATGGTTCTGAACATCTGTGAAGTATTAAGTCAATTGAATGAATGGTATTGGAGTTTTAACTTTAACCTGCCCTAAAACTTTAACCTAAGTCAATCAGGGGCCATACTCTGTGTAAAGAATAATATGGAGTTATCTAACCTCATCATGTGATGGCCCTGAACAACTGTGTGAAGTATTAAGTCAATTGAATGTAGTGTATTGAACTTATAAGTGAAAATCCCAACTTGCCCTAAAACTTTAACCGGACGCCGACGCCGACGCTAGGGCGAGTAGTATAGCACACCCTCTGAACAAAGTATCGTGATAACCGCATAGCACGTTTTCGGGCTTTCTGATATAATTATTTCCAATGTAACAATCGTTATACAATTTTTTTAAAAACTTGAAAAAAGGAATTTGTCGATGTGATTTAATTTCTTCCGAACTTTTTTATTTAAAAGATTGTCATTGGCGATTAATGACAAATACTTCAATGTTGTTACCATAAAAACCACGTTGTATGTTACCTACTGATTGCGACTGCAATCATAATGTTAAACAACCCGATTGTTTTGCGGTATTGAAATGAATAAACCGTTAAAAGTATTTCTTTGTTTATGTTTCAAAATTATTACGTCTATCATGCGTGCAATTTCAATAATGAACCTTTGATATGACGTCATGCGTTTGACTTCAAAGTTTGTTTAAAAACATGTAATATATGCTCTTGTTATGTATCTTACGCAATCTTAGTATTATTCCATGAACTTCAAAGAAACACAAACAAAATCAAATTAATGCTAAGGCACACAATCGCACGTTTCCCCAAATAAAGGCTTCCTATATTTTGAAAAGATGAAACACCAACGATTTTATGTTTGCGTGTGTACAAGTGCCTATAAAGAACCCTAAAGTCCAACAACAAACCTCTTTGAAGACGTTGAGACTTGTGAAAACGTACAGAAACGTTTTGACCACGTGTAATGAAACTGGCCTTCTGTATCCAGTGTCATAATAGTCGCCACAGGTTGATTGGTTTCTACAAATAAGAGCACACACATTTTTCATGTCTCTTGTATGTTGTCTTTGGGGTTTCAATCAACGAACCGTTACACAGAATCTCTGTTAATGATTTGGTTTGTCCATGAAGTTAACATGTATATAACAACGAATATAATGCAGAAAGCATAGATATATTTCGCTATCATAAGAATTGGCAAATATTGGTATCAAATTGAAAGCATATGTGATACACGCCTATTGATCTAAGAACCGCTACGTTACCAGAAGTTGTGCACAGTAAGTGTTATCTATGTCTTTGTTGACATTTGGAATGCATCAGCAGTGAAAAACTAGTCGCCTCAACCGGGAACACAACGGGGTTTTTTAACCGCGATATTTCTATGTAGGTCTCCGAGGACGTGTCTCCTCATTTATCTTTATACGAGTTGAGAGATATTGATATAATTATTTTTTCAAAAACTACATATGACTTCACAACATTTATGACTTTCGTAAAAGAACATACATTGCGAATGGGGGTGGTGTCATTACAACGTATGCGGTCAAGAACGATAAGTAAACCGCATAAACGACGAAGAAGACGTAGTAAAAACTTCTTGCGAATTTGTCCCATTTATGCTGACGCAGGCCCTTTACCACTGGATGGACGAGTAGATTCAACTGTCCGGCTTCAGACTGAAATGTAGATATATAACATAATTTCGGTATAATGAGTATTTGTTTTGTAAAACTTCACATTTATAAATATTTATAGATAACTTTTATTATATCATTATGAATTTATTACATATTTTTGAATATATCATAAATAAAAAACCCATGTAATAATAATACATCACATAAAGTAATAATTTTGGTTTCTAGTTTTATATATTATATGTATGTAGTGTGTTGTTTGTGGAGTTTGTTACATATTTGTGGTTTGTGTATGTTTGTTCTTATTTTGCGCTCTCCCTGTGCGATTGCACGGCTTTATGTATAAACTTTCTACTTCTGGACTTGTTTCTGTAGTTGGTCATATAACTGTTCATATAAAGTACCATGGGTAAATGTTTATAAAGCGTTTAAAATGTAATAATAAACTTGGAGAACTCCACAAGTGAAAGGAAGTATGTGGACGCTCATAGAATAATGACCCGACGGTCATTATTCCTTAGGAAAGGTAACCATGGGTCATAATATATATACTCTCTAGTCACGACTCCCCTTTATCATTTTACTTTGTGTAGAGGAGTCGTAATAGTTTGACCCGGGAATTTTAGTTGCAAAACCGTATACACATGTACCATGCATCCATCGTTATGTACTCACATACCACATATTGTTTGCTACATATCATTGATAGTTGCAGAATCCACAGTCTTATGGTCTCTATGAGGTTTTTCGTAACGATATAATACACGAACTCATAATTTCATTTCGCAATCACCTCTTCAATGCTTTGCATTATTGAAATCAGTCTCGACAACATTCATCTCAGTCTCTCAGCACTTTCAGTGCTCTGTCTTCTGGAGAACAATGGCAAATATACACAACAAGAAGTCTGCACCAACGTCTTCGATTACCAAACACGCCAATTTCAACAATATTTATATGCAATGTTACGCCTTTTTATACCTTATTGCATTTCAATGTTGCTTTTAAAGTGTCTCTCTTCTCATATGAAAGAGTAAAAGTAAAAAGTATAGCCATTACAACTCAATAACCAAGTCTTAAACAAAAAACCGTTGTCTCCATAACATTTCGTGCACCTTCCTTCCAAAATGTGAAGAAAGTTTCCATTAACGAATTTTACTCATGGCAGTTGCGAATGTAAATCACATCTAATAATATTATATAGATACCATATGTTCATTGAATGAAATCTTCCGAAAAACAACAGTATTTTGACTTCTGACACCACACACGCACTTCGGACATTCCTGCTCATACCCAAAGATTGTGGATTCTCCTATTCTAACTTGTGTCAACAATCCTTACTTAAACAGTTAATTTCCAACATGAACAAATCTTTAGACCCAGCAGATTTCATTTTTGTTTTTTTAATAACAGCCTTTATGACTGAATCTGGTATTGTAAGATTGAGTGTCTTGATAACAAAATGCCATATATTATGCCAAAAACATTTTCATTTCTAAACATAATGCACAATGATACCTGCTCACCGTTTTACAGACGGAAACCCATGCAAATTTTGGAAAAGGTCGACACCTTTTTGTTATCTTGGTTCTAGATTTAAGAAAAACAAGATCAATTTATTCCGCGTAACTTGCAATTTACATATTTAATTTCTCGGTCAGTCGATAGAAACAAATTTAACACGCATAAATCGAAGCGGCAATTACAAAGAGATGTAGAAAGTAATTTCTTTGTATAACTATTTTTAAAAGGGTAACTCTTTACGCTCTAGCATAGTCATAGTTAAACACAGCTGTGTCGAAATGAAGTGAAAGTTTAATGCCAAAATGCAAGCTACTCACAAACTGTTTATTTTCTGCACACATTTTATAACAGATTTGCTGAATCATCTACATACAAAACATACTGGAGTATTATTTATATTAGTGTAAGATTGTAATATATTCCGCCCAGTGAGCACCAAGAGTTCGACCTAAGTGATGTCAAACATTTATGTATTTTTGAAAATGTTTGCGGTTTTTTTTTATTCTAGGGTTTGGCTAGGCTAAATATTTTTTCACAATAAACTCTAAAATGGCGTTAAAAGACCTTACCATCATCATCATAGGATGTTGAACTTTGAATTTATCAGAATCATTTTCATAAGCCTCGGGTGAATCCTTTTTCTTCTTATCTGAACACAAAAAGTCATGTGATCAGAATGCAATGAATGGTAGAAGCAAGAATAAAGCAGTACAAAATAAAAAAAGAATAAGGAAACGGTACATTCACAAAGGTATATATTTTATTAACTGTATTGCATTTCTCATATAATTTAACGAGTCAAATATTCGTGTTATTAGTTATAAATGTATGTCACTTTTTAGATAATTGAAATTTGTTTCGGCTTTGTGGTCTGAACAGTTTTCATTGGACTTTTGCATGCTGTGGTATCTGATCACCGCTTTGTTAGCTTCCGGATAATTCCTTTAAGCGATTTTGATAAGTTTTTCCATATTCATCTTAGACTAAAAAAGTTTCTTCTGTACGGTTTTTGATAGTAAGTTGATAATATTAAAGCGTTTTAATAGTCAATATAAAAACTAAAAGCTGAATTTTTAATCTATATAAAATTATAAGCAACTATAAGTTAAATTTGGCATACGTACAGCTGTACTGTGTCTTTGTTGGCTTCTCCTCTGTGGGAAAACATTATAAAATTCGTTAATAAAGTGTTTTGTACGTCGACTTAAAACCATAATAGATACCAGAAAAAATGATATTGATTAATCAAGCAAAATGGCATTAAAATGAAACATAATATTTGTTCAACAGAGCCTTTAATTTCAATGCATTATCATGTTTGATTAATTTGATCCAAACATAAAAGGATATGATTATGGACAGATAAAAATATTATCGAAATAATGGCGCTTTTAAACTTGGGTAAATGTGATTATGTTGTTATTTAGGAAAAAAACATTTGTAAAGGCTAATCTGTTGTTTCTGTACACACATTATATGTTGTTCTTTTTTTTTATTAAAATCAAATAAGTTAAAATTGATAATGTATTTAATTTAAAACAAATGCATCCATCTATATTGTTCTCCGTTAATAGTAATAGATAACTAGACACATCACTCAAAACATTTACATGAATCACAGCAACAATAAATACTGAATTGTTGAAAAATACAAAATAACTCTTAATGTCTTACCCCGCTCTCGGACACCTTTTTGATCTTCCCATTCTTTGATGAAATATAGATCGTCAATAAACTCGAAGTTGAATCGAGCCAAGTATTTTGTACGTTTTTCTTTCTCGTCATGTTTGTCAGGTGATATCTTTGCTTTATCTGTTTCTTCTCCATCGATGTTTTTTTTTTCTCCGCGGATGAACACATACAATTATCCAAAACTGCCTTTGCACAATCTGTTCAAATGAAACCGCTTCACGTTTTAAGGCTTGCACCTCTCATTTATATTATCATTAGAATACCTTTTATACAGGGGATAGGGTTTTCAAAGAATTCAAAACATGAGCATACCTGGCATATGACGAATCAGTTTTCTTAACGGCGTACATTCCATGCCATCGTCGTCATTTGTGTAATTTCTTAGGGCTTTCTCCCACTGGTCGGATTTAATAATTGTCATTGCAACAGACCTACAAGAACATAATTGAAAAGCACTGATTCAGTTTGTAATTAATACTTTAAAATTTAATAAATGCAATTAGATAGAAGAACAACTGTCATTGTTTGTTTTTTTCAAAATGCAATTGACATTTACATTGAAAATGATACTCGGATTGTCACTGCAATTTTAAATATTCTATTAAAATTGTTATTTTAAACGAAACAAAAGTAAAATGCTGTCTAGTATTTAAAGACGCTATCGAAAAACGGCTTTAAGTATACTTAAAATGACTGAAATACTTCTTTGCTGAAGATATTTTCCCTTCAGAATAGAATATCATAAAAAAATGATTGGTATGTAACTTTTTAATATGATCCCGAGACATCATTGTAGTTCGACAAAAAATTCCAACAACAGATAATTATTGTTCAGTTTTTTTGCTGTTACTTAAACGATTTGGTCAAGTTGTATAAGTTTGTTACATGGTAACGAATGGTTCCGATTTGATAATTTTGGTATAACATGTTATAGTATATATTATATTATAAGACTCACTCATGATGTTTGCGTATAGCGATTTCTAAGCAATTGTGGTCATTTTCGTCCAATGCAGAAACGTTGGCATTTTTGTTTATCAAGTATTCCACAACATCAGCATGTCCTTTTTGGCTGGCTACCATCAGAGGTGTAAGCTGTAAAAATAGAAGAAAAAAATATGTTCATCAATTATTCCCGAGCGTCAACATATCCTTTTTGTTGGCTACGATGAGAAACAACAATAAATATAAATCCAATATTACAACTTATTGATTTTTAGACGTTAACATTATTATATAAATTATCCTTAAACACCTCCTAAAATGTGTTTGTCTTTGCTAAGGGCAAATTAAGTAGCTTATATGTTATTCATTATAGCCGTTTGCAACAAAGCGCCATAAACCCCAATGTCTAGACGGTTTATGGTTTAAAGATTTGAATAGTTTAATAACGAAGGACGTAACTGAGCCTTCATATTCCTTAGTTTGTTTATCAGAAACATTGCACATTCAAGCCCGAAATATTTTCGAATGAAGAATTAAGCTCTAATGTATTAGAAAATTTAAAAATAGAACTGAAATTGCCATGGTTAATTTGTCAAATTAGGAATTCTGAATGTTCTTATCGTGAATAGGTCAAAGACTCTTTACATGTATCTTAAACCTACGGCAGCAGCAGAAAAGATGATAGCACATCTTTTCAATTCTATCATGTTTGCATCAAAAGTAAAAGCAAAGCATAATTAATTAACAAAAACTAATAACAATTGACATAGGATTGATGGATCGTAAGGGTTGCCTTAAATGGAAAACACAAAATCCATCCTTATACGACATATTGAATTTTAAAGATTTAATAAAGAAACACTCGCAAACAACTGGAATGTTGAAGAAAGACTAAGCCGATCAAAACAAAAAATGAAAATGATCAATTGCAAAATGGTCTTACCTTGCTTTTGTTCACTTTTTCAATTAAAACGGTTCGAGTAGACAAATGCTCGACGCATTTCAGATGTCCAGAGTCGGCCGCAACCCAAAGCGGCGTACACCCGTCATTATTCTCGCTTTCGGGACTTTTACTAAAAACGTTGTGTAATCAATAATATTGTTTTTACTTATCAAATGAATTGGATAATACAATCAATTATAAACTGAGCGTGAAATTGAAAGCCTAAAGATTATATGTCCATTTAGACTTACGTTTCCAAAAGCCATTGTTTGCTGATTACCTTATTTTGTTTTCTTTATCCTCCCGCAGTAGGACATCGAGCAATCTATCGTGTCCTTCCCTTGCCGCTAAATGATACACAGTGTCACCCTTCTCGTCTTTCTCGTACAGAAGATCACGGTTTTTCGTCACCATGTTTTCTATTATACTGCAATTTAATATGTGTCTCATGAACTTATTTTTCCTTGAGAGCATTGTGATGCATTTATCAAGCAAATGAAAAAAAAACACGATGCTATCTGTCGTTGACAGTTAACCTTCTCAATTATTATCAACGCAAACAATGTTAAACAAATCATTTTTAAAGCATGAATGCGTTCTACAGTAGTTAAAGCTAGTATTTACTACTAAAGATTTCGCAAAACAGAACATTTGTTCTCTGATATGTAATAACAAACGAATCCTAAACAACTGTTCACTAAGTGTGGAACTGTCGGGTTATTGTTTGCCTAAAAAGCGGGTTGATGCATAGAAAGCAATTTAATTAAACTACATTCTCATTGGTTCACAATAAATTTTATTCATAAAAAATAGCCTTTAGTTTTAACGTTTTACATAATAATGGTTTCGTTTAAAAGTATTGCGCCTTGAATCGGTCTATGTTCTGCGGACCTTTAGAAATACTCAGTAATATTTGCTTAGATTTATTGTGTTCATACAAATTACTCAGAGATTATTGAACTACTATCTAACTCCATAGGTCATATTTGACTAACAACGCCTAAATAGATCTAAATGATAGAAATACAAATGTAAATAAAGTTTATTGATAAAAAGTGAACTTGCCTTGTAAATCCTTTTTCACTTGCGATATGCAGGGGTGTTTTCTTTTCCGAGTCTAGGGCAATAGGTTTCGCACCATATTTTAGGAGAAACTGCAAAAATTATATTTATAATGTTATGGGTAAGGCCTAAAAAAAAAATTGTGTGGTTAGGGTAACATGACCTCAAATAATAGGTAGGGTAGGTAGGGATTTTTTTTTAGTTTGGTACAGGTTTGTTTTCTTTGTTGTTGTTCTTTTTCAACTATATTACGGTTATATTAGGACATTGCGGGGCGAAACATTCGGTAACTATGATTTTCCTGGATAAACTATCCCTTGGATTGATAGACCGGCGCTCTCCCAACTGAGCTAGCCGAGTTTTATTGTCAATCGTTACACACCTTCCGAAAGCAAAACATATTGATAATTAAATGTGACAATACTGACCTGCTTCAGCATCTCAAAAACATGTCTCTGCTATTCTCCAAGAAGGAAAGTTAGGAATATTTTATAAATTGTACAAATGGCAACATACCCAGATTACAGTCCCAGTTTAAAATAAAGTCACAGTTTTGTCAGGCACCAGCCTGTGTCAGAACTCATAGGATTTTATATTTCCTTTCTGTACTAGTAGTATGTTTGCCCTGCAGCTATTGTATTTAAACTATTTTTTTATGATAGCATCATTGAATAAAAACATGACAAGTGAAAAGGGTCATGCCTTGTCCTGCAGTGTTGGGTGGTATATTAAAAAAAGACGGCATTCAATCTTATGTTTGTGAAAACTTGTACTATTATCCAGAGACATTTTGTTCCATTGTATATACCTTACTCTGAAGAACGAAAAGTCGGAAAATTTCCCGATGAACTGTACGACAGGAATGTCGTTCATCTATTCTTCATACAAACGGGTCCATATGGCCCATTGTCGGATGTTGACATGTCAATCTCGGTTATAGACCCCGGCTCCCACAAAAACATTTTCTGTACATGTTTGAAACTCATCATGGGTGTTATTTATAGAATAATACATGGTTGACCATGGCTTTTGGTTGATAATTGCCCCAGTGTAAGGGAATAATTTTCACTGGGGCAATTATCAACCATAAGCCATGGTCAACCATGTATTATCCTGTATAATAAATATGTTTTGTCATTTCTCAATTATTTCAAATGGATTTAAAAACATGATTTTGCGGAATAATGAAGGATATGTCATATAATTAGCATCTAGTCTGAAAGTCTTAAAACTGAGATATAACAAAATGGTTTTAGAATGGCATTAGCTGCGAAAAATACCTAGTGACTGGAATTCAAAATAGCAAACCTTTTCGTACGTGTATTCAGAATAAGCCTGCAATTTTTCCATTCTTCAAATATTTCCTGTTTTACATCGGCTGATTGTGATGTTCATTTTAATAGGTGAGCACAGCTAGGGTCGATCAAGCCTAGGAGCCGTTTCATAAGAATCTCAGTTTGAATGACCCTAGCCATTTCGCTGGAAAAATTAACATTTCTCAGCGAATAAAGTAAAACAAAACGTTTCAACAAAACATTTCCTTGTCTCACTGCATTATGACCTTTACCGAATGTAAACATCCGGTACGGTTTCAGGTAGTACTCGTTACAGAAACACGGAAAGTGTCATTATTGGTAAAACTGATTTCACTATTATTGCACCCATAATTCCATTTAAATCCCTTTAAAGCTTTTAATGTTTAAATGTTTGCCTACAGAGTATACGGCGTCCATTTTATTTTCGCGAAAATGACGTCAGTGTGCACGTTTTTGTCTTCGTCAGGCAATTATGCCATAATCGCCCTGACGTGCCGTGATAATCTCACGGGCGGAGACGATAATCATTATTGCGGCAACGAATTTCTATAGTAAAATGTTACTATTTATAGTAACATGTGTCTTATGAGCTAAAACACCCGACGTTCTGGAGTGTTATGGCGACCACACGTCGTTTTTACGATGTTTATTACTGGGAAATTTGTCGCCATGATTTTGTTGTGAAGCGATTCGTACAATTTTTTTTTGCTGTAGCGATTCGCACAACTCATTTTCTTTGCGACGCGTCGAGCATAACGCCCGTACAGTACCGTACAGTTCCGTACCGGGCACAAAATGGAGATTTTTTTTCGCAAGTCCCACCAAAAACAGAAGGGTCGGGGGTATTTTCCAGATAGAGTCGGGTGACCCGAACCACACGATTATTTTTTAGGCCTGTTTTGAGTATAAAAGGGACGTAGTTGCATGTCTAATACGTTCCAA
Organism: Mya arenaria; assembly: GCF_026914265.1. Lineage (NCBI taxonomy): Eukaryota > Metazoa > Mollusca > Bivalvia > Myida > Myidae > Mya > Mya arenaria. The sequence continues at coordinate 50,563,407 of NC_069127.1, forward strand.
AAATGCAATTGATGTAAGTAAACTTTCAATTATCATAAAATAACATAAATTGTTTCTTACTTCAAAAACTTTTACGTTTCCAAATTGACTGGCTGTGTGCAGGGGGGTCATTTTGTTGTTATCCGTAGCTTTCAGTAACTTCTGAATTTCGTTTATAGAAGACATCAGGCCAGTCTTTTCCCTCTTTACTGCAAGGTCATTGGATTGTTTGTCTAATAGAATCTGAAAGCAAAATGAGTTTCAATCGAATTACATTGTTTATAAACATGTTATTAGTCGATGAGTCGTATTCAATCAATTATCCATATGTAGCAGCCATATTTTAAGACATAAGCTATAAAAGTTTAAGGAGTAAAACAGGAAAGAGGTTTTGTATTTTATCAGGTGCCGATAATTTGAATAATGTGGTTCACAAACTATTTTGCTTTATGTGACGTATTTCTACCACATTCTAGAACCTCAGATGTATTCATCTTAAAAATACCATTAGAATTATGCAAACATACTCTACCTTAAGAACGGCTAATTTGTTTCTTTCGGCAACAATGTGTAACACATTCCTTCCATCTGCAAGCTTTACACATGGATCAATGTCACCAGAGTTCATCAAGTCTTGTACAATTTCAGCGAAACCTTTAGCGACTGCGTGCATGAATGGAGTAAATCCGTTTTCATCCGGTGTATCTTTTGCACACTTCCTAGAAAAGAAAAAAAAACAGCATAATCAGGATTCCATATCATAATTAACATACCAATATGACCAAAAAAGGATGAAATTATATTATATGAGCTAGCACCGGCGTAGATCCGCGTATGCATTGAAGACCCATGTCTGCATCTTGTTTTCTGAATATGCATTAATAAATAAATCACGCTTTCAGAATAAAGGAAATAACTATTTTGTCACTAAATGATGTGAATACTATATTGGAACGGTCAGTGAAACGGACTTATCAGGATTATCAGTATATGGTTTCAAACGATCATGCATCAAATTTTACTCAAATTTGAAAATTAACACAAATGTACCGAAATGAACTCTTTAGATATTTTTCAATAAACGAACATTTTCTCATATGAAACGCTTAATATTTCAAAACATTACTTTTGATAAAAAATCAATAAATATATTAGGACATTCAGAAGCATCAACACAACGCTGATTGGCATTCAACTATTTTATTGACCCATTAGGGGATTAAATTTCATCAATAATTTAAAAACAAATAGTTCTAAAATCGAATGGAATACTCTGATCTCCTCTGACAAACAGCCTCCGACAAGAGACAAGGCGAGGTCAAGTTCCCTTTACGCCTGTTAATTAATGAGATGCTTATGATAGCGTCTTAAACTGATTAACTCAAGCAAACATGTGCCTACATTTCCCAGAATATTGTTGTTAACAAAATATGCTTGTCTTAAACAGTCAAAAAAACAAAACAACAACACATACCCTAATCGAAGTTTTTTCGCGCATTTTATATTGTTGTTTTCACATGCCAAATGAAATGCACTTTTCTTTAATGTGTTGTTCAAATTGATTGCGTCATGTTGAAGAAGCTTTTTAACAGCATTTTCCTTCCCATACAGAGCAGCATAGTGAAGTGCGGTCATTCCATCTTCATTCTGATAATTTATATTGCATTCTGCAAGAAAGCAAACTGATTTTAGTTGAAGAAAGCTATAATTGGCTTTTAACTGAACATTAACACTAGTCACTTTTTAAACATGTACATATGAAACGAACAACATTTCGTTTGTACATGCGATCAAAATAATATTATAGATTATTGACATGGCAGTCATTTTTTTTATTTGATCAAAAAGCAGAGCCAAGACGTAACAAAAAACCAGACTGTGCGTCAATAACTATTAAAAGATAGATAATTTGAAATGAAATGCTTAAACATATTTATTTCTTTTTGAACAGTTCAATTATAAATATAAATTCACTATATTTGTCGATCAGAAAATCTATTAGTTCTTCATTCCCATATTTGGATGCAAGCATAAGCGGCGTGTTTCCATCTCCGTCTTCGCAATCTACACCATTTTTCTACAAACATACAAGAAGATCTTTAATAAAAATAGCATTATTAGGTTTTTTTTATTAATTCATATATTAATTATAATTCATCAGTTATTATTACATTCAAGTATAATGATCATTTGTTTGCAGAAAATGAAGGCATCATTCGGGCTGACATCATATTTCGGGCTCTTTGTTTTCTGTAGAACTTTAAAAATATTCTCTGTTATTTAGTAGTATATATATATATATATATATATATATATATATATATATATATATATATAAGAAGTAACCTGCGTTAACCTGTGAAGCGTACAAGATCAGATGGAATGTATTGTTGTTCTTACAAACTATAATAAAGAGGAATACCAACACACTTACTTATCTGAGTCTTACGAAGCCAATAAAAAGATCTTTTAGAAAGAAGGAGAAATCGTATTGTTTTTGTTTTTATCTCTCTTTAAGCAGATGGCATTATCCTATTTTAATATCAAATGTATTATAATATGAACAGTGCTATCGAACCTTAGAGGTCAACAGCAGTTTCGCTGCCTCGACGTTGCCCTTAATTGCAGCAATGTGAAGAGGGGTGCGCTTATTTCCATCTATATCATCCAATTCTGCATTGTTTTGAAGAAAAAATTCAACCATATCTTTTCTGTTTTTGCCTTGTTCGTCAATGTCCTATATGAAGCGGAGTCCAACCCTGCTTGGTTCTCGCCTGAAAGAAGACTTAAACATGAACGTCCATAACAAATTATTAACATTTATAAGCCTTATTAGTATTTGTTTTTTAAACTAGTGTTTAACTTCAGTTGATACGCATATACAACGCGAAAAAAGTTCCATGAATTTGAAAATAACCTACATTTATTATGTTACTTTTATTTATTTTTTCAATCAGAAGTTGGCATATCTCCAATGGTCCACGAAGGGCACAGTGGTGAAGCGCATTAAAATCATCTTGATCCGTATCATTTAGGCTTGCCCCGTGAGACAACAGCTCTTTTACGGTAGAAACTTGATCCATGAAATTGAAACAGGAAAATCAATTCATGCATTAATTTTGTTTGTATACAATTTTATATAACAAAACAAATGCATGTGTTCGTTTTTATGCTTATAAAATTGGTACAAGGGGAGCACACACACAGATATACTTTATAAACGATGGGTCCTTAATAAATATATAACACATCTAAAACAATGTTTGGCGATACATTCGTCAATATGTGTCAAGTATGTCAGACGACTTGAAAGGTAATGACGATTAGTTCAGTTGCATGCTAAAATGCTTGCATGCAGAATATGTTTGCAACGAACATAATATATTTATTGCAGTAAATGAATACTTAAAGGGGATAAGTTCAGTTTACGGTAAGGAAGCATGGCGGTTCGGATTTAAGTAATAGCCAATTACAGTATAGGTCCGACATGATACTGTATTCCAGGTGAAGGCCAAATGAGAATGGTTTTAGTATGGAACTCCTACATTGTGTTGCATTAACAAAAAAGAACCGACATTTTCCTGTATTCGAGCAAGTATAGGTGAGACTTTTACTGTATAACATAATTTCCTTGATTATTTTTTATTTCAATGAAGTCCGAAATTGAAGATTTTCTTCAAGTATGTAAATCAGCAAGGTATATGAAACTCACAAATATCAAATAATAATAACGCTACGTTTAATACTTGTCCATAAATTCATATTTTTACACATTCAATAGCCGAAATCCTTAGCAAATCTTAACTGGTTGTCTTGATTGTAATTTTGATATAAATCGTAGATAACTTACACTTAGAAGACGTTGATGATCAGTATAAGACATAGGTTCATTCTTGCAAGCATACATAAGCGAAGTCAAATGGCTTCCAGATTTCATGTTGACTTCTGTTAATTAAATATATTCTATGTCAGAAAATGGCTTTTTATCATATTTTCATTAAACAAATGCAAACAAAATATTTACCAGCAGTGCAATCGTTTTGTAGAGCAACTAACGATAAGCTTTAAAATATTTCATAAAAGGTTACGGACGGAAAACGTACCATAGGGAAGCTAGAATAAAAGCGTACCTGCTTTGTTTTCCAACAAAAGTTGGACGGCTGCATGGTGATATTCCCTTGCTGCATAATGGAGAGCCGTCAAACCGTTTTGGTCTTGAAAGTTAACGTCAACTTTATCGGAATCCGATTCTGCATCAGTCTCCGCATCGTCTTCGTTATTGGAGTTCAATACTTTCTTAATTCCTTCAACATCACCTTTCTTTGCGCACTGAAAATGTTTTTCAGTTAAAACGTGCACTAAGCAATGTATTAAGAGCATAAGACAGAAACACT